>NW_026712952.1:0-55385 GCF_030625045.1 Achroia grisella
ATTCTGTAAACCTCTATTACTTACATTTGGATAAAATAGCAGTGATGGATAACTGCCTATTCTCATTGAGTTGTAACAGAATGAATTATGGTATTTGCAATTTACAGATGCTACTTTACCTGTAACAATAAAAATATTTATATTGGTTGTCTATGAGCATGCATAAGAGAGGTATGATGGAATTGACGTACCACAAATAGAAAAAAAGCCCCAAATTTAATAAAAAAGATGCAAGAGAGAAAGTGTAGCTAATGTCAATAATATATTTTTAATTGGAATGGCAAACACCTATATTCATGAACAAGACTATGGACATCGTGTTATAACGTGATACTGTGACAGCACTACACAGGACTAAGACGTCATACCTCTTATCCTGTAATTTCACTTTTCATTTCATCAATATGAACCCTACAACCGAAACACAGTTACAATACAAGCCGCACTAGGCTGAAATAGATATGCAGATGACTTGTTTACAAATTCTACTTAAATAAATATAAATATGTTAATAAATAAAAAAGCATAAACAATTATTAGTTATAGTTATTAACTACTTAAAACTATATGGCTAATAATAATGGCTATAATCTAAAACCACAGAACAAAATAAGTATTCTTACTACTCAACTTATTTTGTCCTATGTATGTTTAAATCACAAATTAGGGCAAAATTTACCAAATAAAAAAGTATGATTTTTAAAGGTAAAGTATTTACTGTCAACTGTTAGTTATTTTTAAATATTTCATCATCATTCACAAATTTACCGATATTGATGTATCACACACACACACATTAAATGTTGATATATGTAAGACTAGCAGAAATGGCCATGCGTTGCTATGGCTAAGGTTGTTGAATAAAATAATATAAATGGAGATGTAAGCTATCCTATCTTTCAAGTTGTATCAAATTGCACACAAAGTGCAAGTCAAATTTGCAATCAGTTCAGTAATTTAGGAGTCCATCGCACACACAAATGTGGCACATAATTTTTATATATATAAATTTGTGTATAAAACATGTAAATTATTATATACCTACATGTGAATTGGTGCTACCTGTAGAGACTGGTGTGCTCCGATCATCATTAATATTTTGTTTTAGTAACAACTTATTTTATATTTTAGTATTTGTTAGTTTCTGATGTCATTAGTTAGTTTGTAACACACAAAATCTTAATACCATAAAGATGAACACTCATCTGTTTAAAAGAGTGAACTAGATACGTTCTCACTGCATCTGCATTCAGAGTGACAGAATAAAAAAAAATATTATTTAGATTTCAATTAGTGTATAAATAATTTTGTACAATAGTAATGCATACTTACAACACCCTTATATATTTCTGCTAGTTTTTTCCAGTGATCTACTAAATTCTGACATGGCGGGCAAAATGGTGAGTAGAAATTAATGAAATAGAAGCCTTCATTTAGATAATTATCTGTAAGAAATAAACAGTAATATTATTTCGAATGATTATTCGAATATCAAAAGTCAATAAATATGCCACAGAATTATCTGAGATATTGCAAGGTTTTATAAGTCACTCTCTCTCTATCCTCACAGATGAGGATTCCAGTCTCCCTTCAAATAAAGCAAAACTAATTGTAAATTTTCTTCTAAAGAACTAACAATATTATAATTGTATAATGTTAACATTCAATGTCAATTATAATTATGGATAATTGACATAAAAAAAACAGCAATATACATAATATTATTGTAGTAAATATACAGAGAATTTGTAATAATTGGTTAAATGAGCTGACTTCATCTTCAGCTTATTATCTGCCACTGGTCATCAACTAGGGAGGCAAATATACAGGGATTTAAAGTAAATTAAAAAATAATTTATTCATGTAGGACATTTTAGCCGCTTATGAATGTCAAGTTTTTACATCATAATTTTTTTCCCCTACCATCCAGTTCGGTATATAGATCCAATTAAGAAGAACTGGTAAGAAACTCAATTGAATTACTTTTTTTGAAAAACCAATTTATTTACAATGCATAGGTAATATAAAAAGAATCTAAAAAGAATGAATGAAGTAAACTAAAAAGAATGAATAAATAAATAAGAATGTACTCACAGAAATTATGTCCTGACAATGTATCCACATTGGGATCATCATGGTACAAACCATTATAGAACAAATTATTATACTCAGCCTGTGATCGATAGTCATGCTTTCTTGTGTACGAAGAGAATGTTCCGTAAAGGTCATAATTGCGTCGCTTTTCTGGATCTTTTAGGGTTTCATATGCCTCTGTGATTTTAATAAATTTCTCTTGTTCTCCTTTATTCTAAATTTAAAAAGAAACTGTTAGCAGATTATTTTATTATATATATATATAATATATAATTTTGCTTTATGAAATATATTGAAGTATTTGACTTATTTATATACAATAATAATACATAAATAATATTTAAAGATAAAATTATAAGAGTTTTTATGGACAAAATAGTTAAATAATGATAGCTAGAGCCAAAGAAAAAATTGAGACTAGGAATGAAGTCAATTCTTGTGTGCTACAGATTATTATTAAAATGTGCGACTCAGGGTTACATAGTATACAAATGAAAGTACTTACGTTTATGGAATGAGAGGGCGACTAAAGTGTAGGTGAAGTTTAATAACAGTAATAATATACATTGAAAATAACTGGCAAATATATATATTATAAGTAATATTAATTAATGCACTTACCGAGTTTTTGTCTGGATGAAATTTTATAGCTAATTTTTTATAAGCTTGTCTAATTTCTTGAGTTGATGACTGTTTAGATACACCTAAAATTTGGTAGTAATTAACATCGCTTAGGTTAACTGTTCCAATTACAGCTAAACTTACTATGAGTAGTTTGAACCTGAAATAAAATGTTTAGTTTAATATATAATAATTCATTTTAAGTAGTATACGTATAATAAAAGTATGTAAGTTTTTAAATATAAATCTATGTACTGCAAAGGACAGTAATCTCTTACATTTTTCTCCTCAATTTATTAGCAGCAGTCCACTTTTTGTTTAAGTTTCGGTAACTATACTTATCTAGCGTGTATACTCAACATACAATTTAATTAGGTGACGATAAAACATTCACACTAAATTATTGTATTAAAACAGAATTATCTCGAAGATAACAGAATTTGTTTACTTTTTGCGTGGGTGCCAGTGTTGCGAACTTGCTTTCAGATAGTCAGGCTAAACCGCATTAAAATAAGACTAGATTTATATTTAATATAATTAACAGAGAATTATTGTAGTAGAGTACATGAAAAATTAAAATTATAATAGTGTACGTTTCGATAATCACATACCTGTTAAATTATTTGAATAATTTATAACAAATACCTAATTTAAATAAATATAGTGTACATTGTATATCAATATTGGTTGAATATTTTATTTAACTATTTTTTTATTCAAATTTTTAATAATTACTTTAGCATAAATTTGTATTGTAAAGTGAATAATTTTAAATATAGAATACTAACGAGAGATTTTTTTTCATTTTAAGTAAGGTTATATTCATGGTTTTTCCTTGTTGGCTGTTCAATGAGAAGATTTTTTTTTAGCTTAATAAATATTAAGTTGGAAACACTAGCAAAAAATCTTGTCAAATAGAACTGACAGTATATGGACGAATATGAAAAAAAAACAGAACTGACAGTATTGTCAAAGTGAAATTGTGAAGTTCTTTTTTAACTATTGCGTTGCTGTGGGCAGCAGCTATATACAGCTTTACCTAACGTTAGGGTACGAGTGCAGATGGCATTCCCAAATCCCAACTCCCAACCTGACTTTAGTCTGAGGGCACCACTAGGGTTTTGAACTTTGTCTAATTTCCATCCCCAGTTGAATTGGATTGGGACGACCGGAGGCGCCGGTGTGGAGCACTCTTGCGCTGTATGATGTGGTAGAGGTCGTCGTCTTCGCCGGCGAGGACGGTGTTTTTTTTTTTTATTATTATAATGGAATGGTGCACCCGCCTGCGCTAACGGTTTACGCTGGCGGGGCACCAATGGAGGATGATAAGATGAGCATGAGGTCAGGTCAGTTAGCCCATCGTGACTAATTCACTAAGAATTTATAATGATGGTTTCCAGGGAGAACCGCATGGAGGTCAACCTGACATGGTACATTGCTAGCAATGGGGTCAACAGTCCACATTACTAACAATCCCCTTCCCTCCCTGTGATAGCGTGCTAGGGACGGAACTTGCACCAATTATTATTAAAACGGATATTGCACCAGTAGTTTCGCTGCGTAATGGGGTCGCTCAACCAGAACATACTTCGGGCGACGTTGTCGGGGCAATGATATGTCTCCTCGTTGCATAGTAAATCATACTGTCTATATAAGCGGGTTTGGGAGCAATTGGGAGCACTTAAAATAGCATCAAGACGCTTCCTTCATGAAGTGTTTGATGGTGGACAGATTAACATATACTATTGCGTATTTTGTAGGATTTACAGTTGATTTATTTGACTAAGAGTTATAGGTATAGGTGAATACGAGATTAGTGTTTGTGAGGATGGGACGGATGCAAGCCTTGTATATCAGCTCATTACGAAGCGACATTTTAATATTTTTGTTTAAGAAGACTGAACTATATAGCGTTGTGATAATAGGGTTATAGTAAAGTGAATTTAATCCATTATTTATAAGACAATGTAATTTATGAATTTGACTTTATTTTCTTATAATTGTTGTTGTAAAGTACGGTTAAAAAAAAAAGAAAAAATAATTGTATTTGTCACAAGCACAATTTACTTTCTACTCGCAACATAGCACGTTACGCTGGATATGTGGGTTTTTAGATGACGGGAAAATAATAATCCTACCTACGCTAATGGTGTACAAGCTGGTGACTCCATTTTATGTAGCAGTAGGTAAAAGTTCTTAATATGAGTCACGTACAGTGATTTATTCTAAGTTAGGTTCCTACTAGATTTTCCTGCTCGTCCAGTTCAAATTAACAATAAAACACCAAGACTGTATTGTGTTCCTTTATTTTATATAAAAGCAATTGATTTATATCAATATTATCTTATTATTAAAAAAAAATACAACTAAGTACCTACCGACCGATACCTGTATTTACAGTAATTTTATCATTTACTCCCTACTTATTCTATATTTAAATAATACTTAAAAGGAAAACAAATAAAAAATATTATACAATAATAAATAATATATAGTTAACTATCATGAAATCCTTTTTAGTCGTGTTTCGCATATTATATAATGCACTATTATTTTACATATAATGCTAAGATTGTTTACTATATACTACGTATAAAAAAGTTGATTACCTTTAGGTATGTTGCAGTTGTACTAGTTTATTTTTTTCCACAATCATACAAATGTCTTATAACTAAGATACCCTGTGTTAATTTTATAAAACATTATAATACAAATATCTAGAGGCACAGCCTAGAACACAGATCAGTGCTAATCTACAAAAGTTTATTTTCTAAAATAGTCCCATCGATAATCGAAACTGGGACCTTGCTCAAAGAAACTTCACCACTATCTAGCCATGATTATGTTTCTTTTTGCTATTTAAAGAGTAGAGTCCTATGGTAGTTGTGTAACTTGTCAGGTTTTTTTATTGCTATTTTCTGCTAATTTGATACTGCGATATACTTACGTAAGAAAAATACAATGCATTTTTCGAATACAGTTTCGAGCTTTTAAATACGTATTTTAAGCTTGAAACTTTATTCGAAAAATGGTATATAATATTGTCTGACTACTAAATTAAAATTTGACATAAAAAGAAACATTAATGAAAAAGTTATAATTTCCGTGGGGGAACGAAACAACGGGAAAAATACATCAATGGTATCACGCAATTCCAGAGGCTTAAAATATTATGACATACAAACATGCACTAGTTCAATGTCAGGATAAGATCCTGACATTGAATTAGTGCATGTTTCCTGTTTTTCTGTTCCAGTATAAAACAATAGATATGTTTTATACTGGACTGTACCTCATTTTTACATAAAAAAAATAAAAAAATGCGTTTTTACCAATAATTCTATCATAAGAAGTTCATAAATGATCGATTAATCGCTATGAATACAACCATATACGGACACGACGGCCTGTATTTTTTTAATTCTTAATTTTTTACACAAACAACATAACAGTAAAATGTTTATTCAACCTTCGCATAAAGCGTTAAAATATTATGTAAGCGCTTCTTTTTGTATCAATACCATTTTAACAACTCCAGTGGTACATTCAAACATACATTGTATAAAATAATAAATTAAGCTTTACTCATCCGCATCTTTGGCTTAATTTACTTGGCGTATTAGGCATATGGTCACATAAACCTCATTTATTATTATTAAAAAATGTTATAACTGCAAATTTTCTTTAAGCACTCTTATTTCCTGTATTAGTTAATATTATAAAGTATGTATACTTAAAAGCAGGAATGCCAATCTTACGATGATCATTGTAGGTACATGTATGTGAATTTAATTTTCGGTAAGAGTAAATTTAGATCGTCGTACAAAATTGTACGAGATCTTGATTTACGAAAATCGGTCAAAATTATGTACGATGTTAGAAAGCCAAATCGAGTGAGTATACGAGTATGTATAACATTTTTTACTTTATCGTACGAGGCTATATGTTTTAAGATCGGCAACATTGCTTACGCAACATAATCCAAGAGGAAAAGTGCAGTACAGTTAGGCAGTTAGGTCCTGTAACTTACTTTCTATCCAATAAACGCTAACTAAGTTTATTCAGTCGCTAATTAATGTGTAGAATTATTTAAAAATTTCAAATTAAACCTATTAAATATATAAATATTAAGAATTATAATGTCAATTAAATGTAATAACAATTCAGTTCTTGTTAATTATTTTATTCTTTAATTTCTTCGTGTCATGACGAAATAACGATACAACCCAAAAAAGTTCAAGTCTAGTGTTGATTAAGGGTTATAATTTGATCCATAGATCGCTAACCTGTACTTAACTCTCCTAGGATAGGTAATAGCTGATATTACGTCAAGGCAAATACAACTAATATATTACCAGTTTTCTTAAGAAGTTATTGGTAGAGAATTGGTAGAGGAACATCGTCTTATAATTAGAAATTTTGTTAATGAATAAGATAAAAAATATTAAAATGTAGGTAGTCTAGTTTCTTACACGATTTTCTCAATTGAAATAGCCAATTGGACCGGTGGGGATAGTGATAAATAAATTACATGCATATAATAAATAATTTTGATTTTTGACTGACTTTTACAGCTTCATCGCTTGAACTCCAATAACTTATAGGTGTAATAAATGAAGACGCATTAATTAAATATTTGCACTTCATTACAATCATCATCATAGTATAAAAGAAAGTCGCTGTGGCTGTCTGTCCCTATGTATCTATGCTTAAATCTTTAAAACTACGCAACGGATTTTGAAGCGGTTTTTTGTTAAATATATAGTGTGACTCAAGAGGAAGATTTATATATATAATACATGTACACATGTGCGAAGCCGGGGCGAGTAGCTAGTAATAAATAAAAGAAACATTAGGTGGGAGTTCCGGTATAAGATACTATATGGTTTTCTATACTAACATTACAAGATATAACAAATAAGAGAGGGCGAATTTTATGCACCCATTAGAGAAATAGTTTTACTGTGTGAAACGTACATTCCACGACTATGTATTAAGTTAACATATACAAGCTAAGGGCAAGGTATTGGTGTACAATAAATATATCTATGATCACTACAATGATACATTCGTTTCTTAAATAATATTTATACATACAACATCAAATTATACTTTTATGCGGCTGGAAATAGATGTTACTTATAATACAAAGATTGCAATATATCTACAAATAATTGCTACAAATAAACCTAATGGAATGACAAGAATAAGTTTTGGTTTTTTTTTTCTAAATTTAAGTTTTGGTGTCACCATATAAATGCATGCACTGATATACCTAAACATTGAATTTATGCTCTTACAGTACTTTTAATTGTCCGTTTCAATGTTAGGTACGCTATAATTCTGATGATAATGTTTGCCACAAACAACACAGCTATGTCCGACCAGTAGTTGTCCTTATCGAAGCTGAATATCTTCATTAGTTCTGTAGGATGTCTGTAATAAATTAAATAACACAGAATTTAAACATGAGCATAATTCTTGTCTGTCCTTAAACATAATTCTTGCTCTATACCACAGATAATATAATATGCTCCATGAATAGTCATTATTTGCTCCTTCAAGGTGGAGTAGATTTTTTTTTAAACTACGATGGTGGCAATCAAGCTTACGGCCCATCTGATGGTAAATGGTTACCGTAGCCTATGAACGCCTGAAATACCAGGGGGGGTATTACGTGCGCGTTGCCTACCCTTAAAAAACCTTAACATGCCCTTCTTGAAAAACCCTACGCTGTAGTCTCGTGGGAAAACCTCGGCAGGAAGTTAATTCCACAATCTAAGTGTACGCGGGAGGAAGCCTCTGAAACCGCACTGTTCGGGACCACTTAGGTTCCAGCGCGTGGGGATGAATTCCCTGTCGATGGTGAAAAGGTGGCCGTCGGCATCATGTCGAACAATTCCTCAGAACACATTCCGTTGTATAATCTGTAGAACACACAAAGCGAAGCGAAGTCTCGCCAAGCTAAGTGACTATATTGGTAATGTGAACAAATAACTCCATTGCTAGCTAAATTCATGTTGAATTTATCACGATGGGCTAACTGACCTGACTTCATGCTAAACTTATCATCCTCCATTGGCGAAAACAGCGTAAACTGTTTGCGCAGGCGGGTGCACCATTCCCTTATCATACGTAATAAATTCACCCCATGGATCCAATTTCTCTTGATTACTAAAGCCTTATGAACTCACCTTATAGGACAATAATCTTTAGTTTCAGGACAAGGTAATGGCGGTCTCCCATATGCGTATACGGATAGCACCATACTTTCAAATCCATACTTCATGAATGAGATGTGGGAGACAGCGCGCATTGTAGCGCTCATATCCGAGAACAGGACCACATAACCAGAGTACAGGATCATAGCCGCCGTCAATACAGCACCGAAGAATGTGCCGTTCTGGAATTTTTTTTTATTACAGTTTTGGCAATCGATCATATTGCTCATCTGTATTAACGGTTAGCATAGCCTATGGATATACTTTTTTTCTCTCTATGTTTTAATAGACCATACCGTAAGTAAAGTGTCAACATATGTAATTTTTTTTTGATAAAGGAAGAGCATTTACTCTGATGGTCGATAGTCTATCTGATGGTAAGTAGTAATGTTCGCCTATATACATAATATCGCGGGATTTTAGCCAGTTTTATTTACCGAGTTTTCGATATTTCAGTAGTGTTTCAACCGCCATGATGACGGGTAAACTGGGGTTTAATATCGGGATTCGGATTAGACCCCGCAATTTTTACTAAATACGTATAAATAATGACCGAGTCAAATTTAAAATAGTATATATACATATAGAGCATATGCATTGCCAATCCTAATAAAAATGATGCATCATCAATCATGCCTGTTATCCTGTATTCTCGTTGACAGATCTCACTCTTCTTTTAAAACACATTTTCGGAAGCAAGAGGCTCAAAATATTAAAAACAACGATGTTTTTTTTGAACGATGTTGCATCTCTAGACTAGACACGTTTAGTTGTACACAATTCACTATTCGCATATTTTGTTAAATTTTCAGTGTGAATAAGCTCTAATTATTTATTCCTTTTAAATGGTTTGTCGTATACACACTATAAATAGATGTATCGATAAATTTAATTATAATATATTAGATTGTGACAGTATGTTATATGAAGATTGAATGCCAAGTTAGCGTGTCTGTGACTATAACTTTAACACTCTTTATACTATTGTGTTACAAAGTTAATACAATTAGGAGGATCGCGTGATTGCATCCAAGTATATAAATATGTCCTTGTACATGGCAAATCGATGCAAACGTTTCTACAAGCACACGTTGATTAACAAACAATGAAACACCGCGTTTGTTGCAGTCTCGACTAATTGCGGATTATTAGCAGCACCCTAATACTTCGCCGCTTTATCCCTCGTGCCAATATTTTAGCAATTTACATATTAACATACAATTTGTCCAGTTAGTATTGATGTTTTTTTAACAGTTGTATCTTCATTTTCAAATGCTTTGAACACAATTTACTTGACGTCCGTATGTCAGTGGTCAAGTTGTCAAAGGTGCGTCAAAAATTTGGTCAACAAGTTTGATTTTGCCGCCCCTAGGACTTGCCACCCGGGACATGGGTCCCGTGTTGCCTCCTAGATCCGGGGCTGACCATTACTATCACATAAACAAAAACATATGTACCTACATATATAATTATACTTTCGTATATAGATCTGTATAATATTCATAATACTGTATTAGTAGTTTTAATAATGGTAATCATAATATTTTCAATCACATTTAAAGTTGTTTTTATACTCTACGAGTAATTTTATATGAAAAGAAAGTTATAGGCTTCTATCCTTTTTGCTTTGCTTGTACTCTTATCTGTATATAAAAAAGCAGGTACTCACTTCGATTGAGGAAGCTTTTATCCAAAAATGTTCTGCATCTCAGTATTACTTATTTCAGCCGAGACGCAAATTGTTTTGTTACTTGTGTTTCGACTAAAGGCAGTCTTAGTCACACGATAATATTATTTCCTTAGTGCTGTTACAGGGGCCTTTTACCATTTACCATCATATTGATTGTCGGCTTCATTGCCATTCCAATTATATAAAAAGATAAAGTTAGATACGTTACCACAGGATCAGTACAGCTTCCTATAACGTTGCCAATAGCATCGGCTAGTACCGTCACGATTGCCAACACCAGAGCGAACATAGCAAATCGATATAACTCCTGAGGTTGTCCAGTCAGATAGTACGAAGGCGCAGTATACACAAAACTGTAGCAAATCTGAAATAAATGTCATTCTTTATTACAATGTATGTAATTTACTTTTTTATTTAGTAAATTAATATCGCTAGGTTCTTATTTTAAACATTAATTTGAAATTGGAACTTCATTTATTTTTATTTGTTTAAAACATAAATTTATATATCGATGGTTTTAAATATTTTAATAGTATATTACGATATAAGTGTGTTATGATGGTTATAACACACCCGGCGGAAATTCAGCCCGAGCCGTAGGCGAGGGTGAAATGAGCCGAGCGTGATAAATATGCACGTACAACATGTTTCAATACACTTGATTTCAAATAAACTCAAACATAAAACTTCACGTTGTTGCTTTCAGCCGTTTTACTTTTTTTAATCAGCACGCTGCCAACTGGCTGGAGATACCGTGTGGCGATCACATCGAAATTTGATAAAAAATTAGCAAGTAGTGCGTTTATGGATTATAACTTAACTATTTGTGTTTATAACGCACGCGTGTTTTATGAGCTGCTTTATATATAAAAAATCGGTGAAATTAAATCCACTTTACGAGCAAGAGCAAAACAATATGAAAATTTGAAAATAGAAAGTAATACGGATTTACAGCAAAAACGCACGTCAAAGACGCAAGGAAAAAACTCAGAGTCGAAACGTGGACTGGTTTTACACTGAATTTAAATATGTGTTATAGTGCAGACGTAAACTAATGGAATAGTCTCATGTGTTAACAGAAATAATTCGAAGTATAGGAGAAGAATAAATTAAAATAATTTCATATCTATTACATTTGTTTATTACCTGCAAAGGTATGCTGGTGATTAGTACGGCAATATAATATGTTTTCAAGCTATACCAATTGTTAAAGTTTTCTTTCTTGAGAACCGCCAATTCTGTGGGAACTGAAAATAAAACGGAATACTTGGAATAAACAATTGCTGTATTTATGTAAATGCATCACTACAAATAGGTGTATTTGATTAATTCTTTATCATTGTGTTTGGGATTGTGTGAGGATAGGATAGGCGGTCGATTGGAGGGTTTTTAGACTTCGTATACCTACGACTAACCCTGTAGATAACAATAAATAATGACGCTGAAGAATTTAGACAGAGCCCTCTAGATCTAAGCTAAGCAGACCCAAGGTATGGGTACAAGACATTTAATAAAACTACGTAAATATATTTTTTTATAGGTTCTTAACTATATATGTCATAATACTGATCATACTTAAGAATACAAATGGTTACGGGTTCGATTCAAACCATTGTACCAATCAACCATTTGTACCGCGACTTTCGTAAGTAAGGTAAGGCGTCGAGCTAATAGGTAAACAAAGACCGTCAAAATAATATTTATATAGAAAAATGAAGTATCAACTTACATCTAAGTACAGCAGGCATAAGAGACGTGTAGGTAAGGTATGTCATCGAAGCGAGTAGGTAGCCCATATTGTTGATGGTTTTAGAACCATCGCTGCCTGCGTCTTGGAATAAGAGGCCCACGAATATCCCAATAAGTACGTGAAGTAATAGTTTTAAATAGGTGACTGACTGCGGAAATAATATAGGTAAATGTGTTGAAACTATTAATATAAGTACACGAGTTAATTACATTGCTTTTATAGGTTGTTATAAATGGCGAATATATGAATATTTTATAGGTAGCATGCATAAATAGTAATCCAGATTGTCTGTAAGAGATTGCTTTTAGTGATATAATAATAATAATCTCAGGACAATTCACACAGCGCCAACTAGTCCCAAGATAAGCTACCTAAAACTTGTGTTATGGGTACTAGATAACTGAGAAATACACAGATGTTTTCGTAAATATTATATATAAAGAACATCCAGGCCGATACAAACAATCATACTCATGAATACATATGTTTGTGCGAGGAATCGAACCCGCGACCATCGGAAGTAAGGCAGTGTGTTAAACCGCTATACCACTGCGGCCGTCAATTTAGTGATATGATTGTATATTGTTAAACAAATTAGTATACATTTTTTTTATACTGAGATAGACTTTGTCGTCGTAAATAGTCGTCCGCTCAGTCTCACATATTTCACCCGCCAAGCTTGAGCAACTGAGTATTTGCAAATTAAACGGTAATTCGAAGCGTATAGATTAAATACATTTTAAATAATAAATTTAATTGTCGTTCTTAATTAAAAATTCAAAATTAAAAAAAATTTTTTGGTGATTACGTTCATATTTTGTTTGATATATTAAAATAAACTTGACTTAGACAGCTCTAAATGTTTTATACGTGTATGTTAAAAAATACGAACCCGTCAAACAAAGTTTTTTACAATAAACTGTCAAAATAATCAAAATATTACTAATATTATAAAGCGAAAGTATGTCTGTTTGTTATATTTTAACGACTAAATAGATCAATTTAACCGTTTAGTCGTCATCTTAAATAAAACATAATACTAATATATTTATGAGATATATATATCACAAAGACGAATATAGGTTATGTTTTAAATCAGACGAAACTGTTAGTTTGTTTATAATAGTATTTATATACATACCCAATCTCTGTGTAGTTGAATTATACATCGTGTAAAGAGAATGAAGAACTTATATAACTCGTGTGGAGGATTGAGAATGATGTCAATTTTGCCACAAGAGAGGCTTTGCACTTTGGTTTCGTTAGTATTAACCACAGGAGCTACTTTTTCAGCCTGCCCACGTTTCTCTGCGAGAATCTCGTTGAAATTTCCATAGTCACCACTGGCTACTTCTAAAACTGAAATAAATAATCTTATATGTAAATTTATCGTATCACATATTTTTCATACCTCTATTATTATTGCCTTGTTTGGACTATTGTCAGGTGATTGGACCTGTAGCACTGCGACCTACATAAATCTATTGTGCTCAGCCTTTTTCAGAGTTCGCTACCTAGAACCGTCAGGGACAAGTATTAAACTATATTCTTAGGAGCTTCATACCCCTAAGTGATAAGTGTCCACGCGTAAATTAAAAAAAAAATTTGTACAACTTTTTTTTTTTATTATGTTAAAAATACATATAGCCCTAAATTTTCACCCTTCTATCACCAAGGCCAATATTTAATAGCGGTTTAAATTTATATGGCAAAACAACGTGTGTTATAATAAGGAAATAATAAATATAGAGTACATACTATAGTCTGCAGGGTTGTGGTACTTTGGGCACTGCAGGCCGGCAGATGCGAGGTACGGCACCGTGTCACCACTTGAACCGTCGTATATACACATGCCCTCTGCTAATAAATACACCTGCCGAAATTTTACTATATGAATCAATGACATACATGTTCCTTTGGCTCTTGTAGCGTTTGATATATAGCCTAGAAATAGAAATTATCCTTATTGGAATAAACTTAATTTTATATCTTTAGAACAATATGTTATTTTAGTATTGTACTAATATTTCTAAAATAAAATTTTAGATACAGTTTTAATAAAGGAAGTTAATGTTTATAAAACAAAGCTAGAGCTTATTGTACTTGTGAATACTCTCTAATGATATAATTAAGTGTGAAGTTACAAACAAAAAAAGAATTAATTTGAAAAATTTTGAAATTGAACGAATGTGCTAATATATTTGTATAACTGACCTGATCAAACATAGAGTATATTGTAGCAGTAGGTTGATGTATAGTACAGACTATAGTACGACCACCTTGCGCCAGGCTCTTTAACATTTCTACACACTGTGTCGTTGTCAAGCTGTCTAAACCTCTGTAACGAAAAAAAACATTACGCTATGTTTTAAAAACAAAAATTTTCAAAAAATTCCAAAATTAGAAAGCATAAATTAATAAATTAGTATTTATTATCAATGAATCCCAAATAAAAAAAAAACGACAGTCAATCTTCGTCTTTTGGTAATAAATGAAAATTGATATATTTCAGATTAACATGATCCAGCACCCCAGATGGTATGGCGTGGCCTCCTTTCCGCCCTGGACAGAGCCATGACCCTTTCCAGGGTGTAAGGAGGCTAAGTTGAATTTCACCATATTAGTAATTCTGGTATAAATGTTTCTTGTATTTAAGTCTTTACACAACATTTAAGTATCTGGGTATTTTGTACAAGCAAGTAATATGCACCTATGTTCTTTCAATGCAGGTTAAGTATTTGAACAATATAGCGAAAAAGATAAGTTTAATGCGTGAATGACATAATTACAACCGAGTAAACTAGTTTATATTAAGTACGTTCTTGGACAGTTTCTTCTTACAAATATTTAACAAATAAAACGACAAATTTCGCAATAATTAAGAGTGCACTGTATTATATGTATTCTCGTAATATAAAAAAAATACTAACGTGGTCGGCTCGTCAAGAAATACTACGGGAGGATTGTCTATGAGTTCCAGTGCTATAGACAATCGCTTCCTCTGACCCCCTGAGAGGCGGCTAGATTTGGTGTTCTTCGTATGTACCAGCCCCAAGGTATCCAGGATACCGTCAATCTGTAAATAACGTTCAATTTCAAACGAGCAGCGTTAAGATAAATAAAATATATTGAATCTATATATCTTATTGTTGTGAATATTTTTTTATTGAATATTGTATTCAGTATACATTATATCTTTTGGGTTTAGTCGAAGTATTCGATAATTACTACTTATTGCTTGTCTTATTAAAACTTTGGTAGTTTATATTTATGGCTGAATTTTCAATGACCGGTGACGTGATAAGTTCACAATGTTGAATTACCTTGTTGCAATTACCAGGTCTCGTATTCGATACCTCGCACGATACACACATTTGGATTCATAAATATAATTGTTTGTATTTGCCTGGGTGTTTACTATTTATTAACAAAAAAAAAGTATTTATAACAGATTACTACATTACAAGATCCTTTGACTAAATGGCTTTATGTGAATATCATAATTAGGATGTAGAATTAAATTCTCGATCATTCGGATTCACGATCAGTGAACATACCACAGACAGCTTTAGCTTCTCGGTGAGACAGTTACCAAGTTTCAAGTCAGCAGCGAACCACATGTGCTCCTCGACTGTGAACAGCGGGTTTAGTCTGTCATCTTGCAAGATGTAGCACGTTTTTTTTCTGTATTCTTTTAAAGCAGCCGTTGAGTTTTTATCTCCCAATTCGCATAGTTTATCGCCGCTGCGTATTGTGCCTGTTACACCATGGGTCCTGTAATTATGATGACCTTAATTATTTTTTTATATATTATATATAACACTACCTACTGTATAGATCTATATCCGAATATCTGTCGGAGTCCTATATCGATATGTATAGTTATAGTTAGTATACTATATATTCGATTTGGTTGACTTTCAATGCAAATTCGAGTAGATAGATTTTGATCGTAGTTTTGGTAATAAATCTATACTTGCAGTTACGGTGTGTAAATTAAAAATTTGAGCACTCTACATACTCGTCCGGTGAAGCTGTAAAGGCCAGCTGCGGCCAACAGCATTAGAGTAGTCCGAAAAAAAGTAGCCTATATTGTATTTTTATTGCGTACAAGTTTTCTTTCATACTAGTTGTATTAATATAAAAAATACTTATGTACCTATATATATGTGAAACCTGAATGACTACCCAGAGAAGCGAAACAGCAAAACAAACATTTTTCAGAACAATATTTTTCTACATTAGCCAAAAGTATAAGGTAAATTACTTACGCGAATCCAGTGAGAGCATTTAATAAAGAAGTTTTTCCTGCTCCTGACGGACCCATAATAGCTGTGAGTTCTCCTGACTTAAACAGCCCAGACACATCTTTCAGGATTGTTTTTTCTGTAACAAAGGAGATACAGTGATATTACTTCTTCTACTTTACCGATGTATTACTAATATCTAAAGCTATATATTAATTTGGATTGTTAGTTTTATTACAGATAACATAATATTACATATTTTTATTAAGTTTATTTTAGACAACTACTGCGTTTAGAAACTGAACATAGTACAAGATAACCTATAAAACTTGGTGACAAATTATATATAATAGTTTCCTCTAGTTGAAAGAATTTTAAAAATGTTTATATATTATTAAAATTCTTATTGAGTTTATCCATTCAAATACCTACTCTACATATTTTAATATTAGCATAAATAAATATGATTTCTATCTGCAAGCTAATTCTATTAACTTTCCCATTTAGTCTCTACGTACGGGTGCTATATTTTTTTAATTTACATAAATCAAGTCAGGAATAATATAAACTGTACACACTTTGCAAAAGGTTTAGTTGTTTACTTATTACGGCAACCTATGTACATATATCTAATTTTCATATGTATGCTAATTATGTATTTATTAACATAGTATTCGCAAAATAAACAAAAGCGTTTAAATCATAAAACCTATATCATTCGATTGCAAGTAAACAACATGAATAAATTTCAGTTTTATATTTATAAATGTGTTTATATTTCTGGTAAACATGTAATATACGCTTAAAAATACAGCGTGAATCTCTTCGTAGTATATACTAACTAATATATCTGGTTTCACTAATACTTACTTAATTTTTTCTATATAAATATTCTCATTTAAAGTATATATTTGTTGATAGATTGTTTGAGATGTTTATTAATTATTTAGCAACTAAAGTTCCCATCTGCAAATTGTTTATTGGTTTATTAATAATTTGCATACTGTGACTATCAGTCTATAAAATATATGTATTGCAATTGAGGTAGGTAAACACTAAAGCTTCAAATAAATGTATCACGGCTCAGTTGAGTAAGGTTATAAAATTTCCTTAATTTCGTATTAACTTCGACACGTGTTCCTGGGAAAAACGTTTTCAATCAATATACATAGGTAATAATTAGTTAAATTTCTAATTGGTTTTTTAAATTGGAAATTATAAAGTAATGACAAAAACCCGCTTTTAATTAAAAAAACAATTTGTACTAGTAGATTTTACAATTAATGTTAATTAATTTAAAATCGATTCAAAACTGCTGAGTAAGGTACGTAGTTAAGTACATACATGCACCAAAATATAGTTTAACTAGTGATGTCAACTTGGCACATTTGTCTCATTTGTAGATCATAATGTAAGTATTGGTTAAGTACTGTTTGCCACCAGACAAGCCGTATATCTGTTTGTCAACACTGTATTAAAGAAATAGTCGAATATCTTATTTTTGAAATTGGTTCTATGCACGTTGGTGGGATATGGATTTCGTTATCAGACCAATGAATGGCTCATTAAGCTGTTTTGACGTTATCATATAATTTTCAATTAATAATGACCAATTACATATTAAATATGTAATTAGTAAAATTTCGTTATCTACTGTTCGGTGGCCTGTACAGACGGGGTCCGTATAGATTATTATACTGTATATTATAAGATATAACACTACTTATATTCCGTGGCGTAGCTCCTATAAATTCGAATAAAAGTAACCCACGTATTATTTTATATATATATAAAAAAGAATAAATTGCAATGAAATATAATTAAAGATAATTTATGTGAATATTGTTAAAAATAATTAAAAAAATATTGCTGATAGTAAATTTTCGTTTATGTTTGATAAAGTAATAGTGCGCCACCCTGCTCTATCAGTATATAGCGTGGCTCCAGTGGAGTATATTAGGATGAGCGTGATGTCAAATAACCCATCATAGCGACATCACCAGGAATTAGTTAAGAATGGGACCATTTATCCCTACTATTCTCTTGGTCCCCTTAATAGTAACTTATTAATATTCATGAGAATTTTCAATTATAAGTGTGTTGCCGGCCTATTGGGAAGGAAGGGAGTAAGTAGGAGAAGGAGACAAGATTTAGGAAAGGAAGAGGAGAAAGGAGTAAGACTAAGTAATATAAGCATACGAGCATAAGAGTAGTTTATATAGTTTGAACCTATAAGCAAAGGATGTAGATACTCCTGGTTGTTTAGGTCCAAACTCTGGGAATAGATTGCTCTGCATGATATTGTATTTATTTACTTTTGTTATTCTATCAATAACAAAATATATCGTAATCACATAATCAAATCACCCTAATTATTATCGCAGGATTAAGAGACTTGATAAATATGAATAGGTAAATGAGGTAATTATGAACCGGATTTTATTTGCAACTTATTACAATATATAAATACGTTACTATTTACCCTTATTATCATAATTGGAATATTTTAAAGGTCTATTAACTAATTAAATAAGTGTAAACTTTTTAGTTCTTGTCTTGGCATGTTAAACCATCGTCAAAATTAATAATCAGAATATCCGTCTATCTAAAGTCTAAATAGTTAGTTATATAAAATAGTTAGTGCAGAAAGTTTATTTTATTATAAAAAAACAGTTTCTCCTTTTTTAGAACATGAGTGCTCGGTTCCATAAAAACATATGGTTTTTAATTTAAATAATATATGCATATCTGTTAACAATACAATGTCCGAAAATAGTCGAAATTTATGTAATGCCATATATAATAATGTGAATGTGTGTGAAATTCAGATAAAAAAATTAACCTAACTTTTTAATAACAATTTTCATATTTATCTTATTACTATTACTAGAACTTATAATAGATAACACTATCAGAATGTTAAGCATTTCATTTTTCAATTATGTTTTATAATAATATAAATATTTATTAAATTACATTGGATGTATTTAGTTCAAGTGCATAACCGTAGCTTATCTTAGAAACAACGCTTTAATTAAGATATGGTGTCCTTAATAATATTTAATGATTCCTTTTCGTCGTTGTTATTACACTTAATTAGTTTAATTAATACGTTATTATCTTCTTTTTTTTACATATGTATAACTAGCTGCACCCGCGTGAAATTTATAGCTTATATGTTATTTTGATATATTCAAAGAGTAAAGTAGATATATTATATAAATTGTGTGTATGTATAAGTTGTATTGAGAATTTTCATTAAAAATACATTTAGTTCTTACGTGAATAAGCAATAAACATCCACACTTTCGCGTTTCAAAAATTCCTTTCCTTCTAATAATACCTATTAGGTTACTATTATCCGAAACTGGCTAGTATGATATAAATAAATTTAAGTACAGTGAGGAAGAGAATGCATATTTGTTTATTACTGATTTACAATATTATGTAAATATCATAATATTCATTAACAAATTAAATAATTACAGACAAACAAAATTATTAGAACAATATTATGGTAAATATTAAGAGGTATTCACTAAAATACATTACAACACAGTCATACATAATGAAATAGACATAATACTAATACATATTTAATTAGTTAATGCTAGAGTTATGCATAGAATTAAAACTATATGTTTGTTTGAATACAGCTGTACAAATATATCTATTAACTAAATTAAGATTTATACATAATTGACATAATTAGGATGTGCAGTCTTAATTATGTCAATTATAATCTCAGGATTACACATACGCACACACATTTCATTCGTTTCAGTCAAGTAGGTTTTCCATGAACTAATAACATAAACATCTGTTTAGGAAAGGTTTCTTAGAAAAACCACTCCTAACTTTGCGGAACTAAATGATGAAAATTGGTACGATAATATATATGTATTATTGAACAAAATATATAAAATGTGTATTTCAGTATTTTAGAAAATTATATATACATGGTAATTTCGATGCTATTTCGGTGTTGTGGTGTATGAAATATTTTGATAACTACAACAGAAATAGCAATGGTAACTTTTTTACTAATTTATTTTGTTTTTCAAACAGAGAAATCTGTATGTTCTCGTGCGATCGTTTTTCTGGACACCCTTTTTTACTCCGCTAATTGTATTCGAATTATTATTCAATATAAAATAAAATTACACGTTAATCCGGACGATGTGGTTTTACCATCGGTCTATTCATGGAACTAGTTGAGATAGATTTGGTCTTTCGAGCCAGATTTGAACCAGCGACCTACGGATTACCGTACTGTGAATATTTAGTCGTAAAATGCTGGATTAGGTTACCTGGTATGTGAATTAAAACATATTTTATGAATATGCCTATATAAAAACATTTTCTAAACAGATAAATTGTTGTTGCTTCAAGCAAAACTTACTTGACGGAAACAATAGAAAATTGGCACACACTTCTGTTATTCTATAATAATAACATTGATATGTTACATAATATGTAGATTTATAAATCAAATTGAGATGAGAGTAGATCTCCATTATATTTTTTAGATCATGTATTTGTGTTTGTACAGGTATATTTGTATAATACAATTCTAAATCAATATTTATGTGAAACTAGAAAAAAGTTATAGGTACGTACTCTACTACTCAAAAATGTTTCCTATGATATCATAAAAATGTGATAGAACATGTGATTCACTTCAAATGCTTCTACAAAAAAAGCACAATTTTTTATTTAGATTTGTGAATAGGTTTACTTTAATAGCTTTTGTTATCAATTCATGGTGAAAAAAAATCCCTGCGGTCTGGGGTTTTTTACATGATTGAATTACCTACTTGTAACAATGAAAAACTGGCGTCATTCGTGTCTATACATTGATTTAATAATATCAACAATTTTTTTAGGATTTTGAATTTTGGACTTTTGAATATTAGGTATTACGGATATGGATTAACGAACAAATATCTCTAGCAATTAAAAAAAAAAACGTAATGGCAAGAAATATAGATTCGATCTTTTTGAAGTTGAAACATTGTAACAGATTAAATAACTTCCACTTCCTTTTAAGGAAATTCGTTGGATCAGTCCTTTTATTTCGAAGTGACATAATTACTTAATTCTTATTTTTAATTGATTTCAAAAAGGGCACTGTTAATAACGTTGTGTTTTTTATGTTTGTTAGCTTAGAACTCTGTTATTGATAAAACAAACTGATTTTTTTAAAGGATACTTTTCATATTAATTTAGATCATCAGAATCGGTAGAACCAAACTACTGAAGTTTGGTTCTTATATCAATATAGTCGAATAAAATAAGACAGTTTATCATTAGGTAATGACGAACTGCCAACTAAAATAATGTAAACTAATCGTGTCTGCTACATTTTACATTTAGATTTTTAGACTACTAGATTATTTTAGATTTTTTTGTAATACCAAATAATTATAATAACATGTTTTCAAAAAATATTCTCTTGGCTTCACGTTATGAAGGTCATTTTCATTTGCGATTATAAAATGTTCCGGGGTCACAGACCCTGACCTTCTTTTCTATAACTAATTTAAAACCAAAATTAATGTACGCCAATATATGGATCTATAATAATTTATGATTCTATACCAAAATGAACCCTTATCGTTCATCCCCATTCGTTCGTCATTCGTACATGGTAGTTTCTGAAATATAATTCTCTATCATTATATTACAGAAACTACCAAAGCCCAATTTTTAATTTGGATTGGTATTAGATAACTGTTGCTGATCCAATGTTATTAGAAATGAAGAAAATTAAAGATGTTCTTATTTTCTTTGCAAGTGGGTTCAATATGAAGCTGAAAATGTCAAAGTTCATGTATTGGTTTTAATATGTGTCGGACTTCATTTGCTTATAACCTTTCTCCATCTTTTTATTAAGCAAGTCTTTTTGTACTGGTATTATCCGGATAATATCTGTTTTAAATCTCCAACCAAACTGGTGTTTGTTTTTCTTTTTTACCACTCAAGAAAATACCTAGTGTTAAACGAGAAAAACTTGCAAGACATTAATTAGCTTCATGCAATTTTTATATGTCAAGATCATTAAGATATTTACCTAATGATCTTGGAATATAAAATAGCAGCAGAGCGATAATCTATACTAATATTATATAGAGTAAAGTTTGTGAGTTTGTCGGGGATAATCTCTAGATCTACTGAACTGATTTTAATAATTATTTTAGTGTTGAATATTCCGTTTATCGAGAAAGGTATAGGCAAATAATACGACTAGTAGAAGTAGAACGCAGTGAACATTGTTGCAATAACTAATCTAATATATAAAAAATTCGTGTCACAGAGTTTTCTATCGAGTTAGATATACAACCATTTGATTTATATTATTATATTATTCAACCATTCGAGGAAAACTTCTCCAAACAGAGTTTATGAAATTATTGGCGTATATATTAGACTTAAGAATTGGTATTGTTTTACCCCAAAGCTTGCCGTTGACCCGGCAACTAGTAGATCTTAAATATATTTCTTATATTAAATAACAATTGTTTAGAGTATCTACTACATACGTATATGTTTTTAATGTACATATATATATGTATATTAAAAACAAAACCAAAACAATTTATATTAGTTCACTCTCACAAACAACTCTTATTTAGTGCGTCATTTGTATTCTATTTTATGTGAATAAATCTTAAATAAAATAAAAAATAAAGCAATAATTCTAAGTAAATAAATATAACATGTACATCATTCTAAATATCCTTCGTCGTGATGTTTGTTTCGAGAGAAACTACTTAACTCTTTGTTTATTAAAATCTCGTGTATAACTGACAAGTTTCAACTTAAAAGATACTTTTTATTATCTTTATATAATATTAAAATTATTTATACTAAGCCACAACAATATATGACTCGGTCAGTTACATATGCAAGTGTATTATTGTATCTTTAGCTAATTAATTCATAATTGGTCGTACAAAAAAATACAATTGTATCACGAAACCTATTCAAACCGGTTAAAGGTCACAACAAAATAAAATAGTACTTTGTATTTAAATAACAGATGTTTATCATTGAGTATGAACAAGTGTACTATAATTATCGGAAGTCACAACACATTTGGTGATAAAACGTTTTTATTGTACACATATTAAATCACAATCTTGATAGATAGCGCGATAAAAATATAATTTTGTATTATATACACAAGTGCAATCAGTACGTATTTACGACAGGTGAAATAAATATGTAAACACTTTTATAACTGCTTTGTCATATAATGCAGAATGAAAAATACAGTCTTCTGCAATCCTATAATATATACAGAGAAAGATCCACGGTTGCCGAAAACCAGGTAGAAGAGGAAACGCCACTATACATCCTATGTGGTTGTAGCCCACTCATGCATAAGTGAAATATCATCTTAGGAATGTATATACACCTGAGGAGATAAAACCAACGCTCCTAAGAATATCTCTTTTAATTCCTGTCCCTCCCGGGGCTAGGCAGCGTACTTTGAAAAAGGGGGATCACAATGACAATAGCCTAAAAGCCCCAATGAAATCTTTAGACATGTACTAATAAAAAGTGGGTTTAAAATATTTAAATCAACCTAAAGTTACTATACTCTTATTTAAAGATAGTAGATCTCTCTAAAACATATTTTTAATGAAAATGATCTAAAAATATCCATAATACTATTCCAACTTGATATCATAAGTAATAGAATCACATAATAATTATATTTTATTTAATTAGATACGGAATCCTAAGAACTGATAAATATTAAACTGATAATAAAATTAGTCATGTATGTGAAAGCCTCTTATGTCAGAGATTATCACTGTTTACCTTATCATTCTTAGTAGGGGGAAACTATAACAATGTATGAAATACAAATTACTTTAATTATTATCACTTTATTATTAACTAGGTCTTTCCTGTCGCTTTGTCCGATTTGTGTTAACCACAATGGGCTAACTGACCTAACTTCATGTAGCCTTACCATATCGTATACTATAAGCACAGGAGGATGCAGCATTAATGTATTTTAAAAGACATTACTTATTTTCATAAATAAATACAGGTATATGTATAATAGGAATATAGGTAAATATGTTCATATATACTTAAACCTACTTCAACGTGATGGCCAAGGCGAAATTACTTAATATCGACCTAGGATGCCTTTAATATGTAGCTACTTATTGTACGTTAGACCATACCATAGACTAAGTATAATGTAGCTGAGGCTAATTAGAGACAATGTATAGATATGATGAACTGCAACTTTATCATATCATACTTAGAGATTACTCTATGGCAGTGATGGACAAAGATGTCCCGTGGGTCAACTCCGGCCCTCAAAAGTTATTAATCCGGCCTGCCGAGGGTCCATCGATATGGATAGTATGGACCGCTATAATTACGTTATAATGGGCGAGAAGTATAAGGTAGATTCTGCTTAGTAAAATAATAGATGCATAATCTATAAATAACATGGACCAAAGATGTACATAGTGGGAACATAGAAGCAAACACATAGACATAAACGCAATTTATTTTTTATAATATTATGATTTAAAAAATGCATTTCTTTCTATAATCTGGCTCTCCTCTAGAATTTCTTAAACTTTGTGGCCCCATTAAAAAAGTTCGCGTACCGCTGCTCTACGGTATGGATTTCTATCATACATTAATTAAGGCACACCAATTTCAGTAATAATTGTTCTGTCTAGGTATATATAGGTAGTCACATTTTAATAGGTGTGTGTGTGTGTGTATTTGTGTGGTGTAGTTTGTGTGGGTGTGTGTGAAATCGCAAAATTAAAGAATTAGGAGATTTCGATGATGGCGGGGTCCTAGGGGGAGATTTTATTATATAAAGTTTGGGACTTCACTTACATAATGCCACACTTTGTCACGGTCACAGTGTTACACACATGTCCCAGTTGCAGAACTGCAAGTTGTTATAAAAATAATAATTTAAGTGAACTTAGATGTGTATTATGTTTATTTATTTTTTGTTTGAGAGACATTCAGGTCGATAATTACATTGTTTCATTTCTAACCTTTATCAACCCATCAGTCACAATATAAACTACTACCGTATTCATTATCAGCATCATTTGCAAATTTTTACGTATAATTTCAGCAGTGGAATCTTTCATTTTAGGCAATTGAGCCAGTATGCTAGCAGTTACATTTTTTTATTATTTTATCACTGTGCTCATCGATTCCATTCGCAAGTACTTAGCAATGCGGTAGCAACTAAATTATAATTGGTTTTGCCTCTCACTCAGAGGTTATGATTATAAGGTTTTTGTTTCCGCAATCCTTCGTATTTCTAAGGACATCTATTTATCAGTTAATCGTTTAAATTATGTAATAGTTTAAACTAATAAGTTTTTAAATATGTAATATATTTCTACATCGCGGTTTTAGTTCAAAACGTATGGAGAGATTTAGAGAGAAGGTAATGTGCATTCTAATATATAATAAAAAGGCGAAATAATTGACTTATTAATAAAATAATGCTTAATTATGTAGACGTTTTATTTATTGTTGTCTTTAATTTTATTAGCAATAAATGTACAAGTTACGAAAACATAACTTAATGATATTATAAACTCGAATGTTTGTGAGTACGGTTGTTTAGATGTTTGTTGTTACTCTTCGACGCAAAAACTTTTGAAGGGATTTTGATGAAATTTTACAGTACAGTAGCTTAAAAATCCGTGAAACCGCGGAAATAGACAGTCTGTAATTAAACAAAAGATATATAAAAAAATCGATATTCTCCCTCAGTGAAATGCGAACATGTCAACCACAATATGGACAGTTGACAATGCCTTTGACCACTCCAGCTCAAATACCGATAATAATGTCATGAAGAAATTTATTTATTTTATCATTACAATTGTTTCACTATAGCCAAGATATCGTGTAAGTAGCGTATAGTAATTGCACACAAAATACGAGTACAGTATAGAATAACTTCCTTTGTTAGATCGGTTAAAAACCCGGAGTTACATGAGTAATAATCAAATAATACTTTTTTCTATCACCACATACTGTAAACACGGCCTTCATTAGTCAGTATATCAAGTAGGTACTTATGTATGTTTACAACTGAGGGTTTTTCATACAACACCTTAGCGGCGAGTAATATCAAGTTTAAAGAAGAACGTCTCACCTAAACTAATATAATAAACGCGAAAGTTTGCGAGTATAGATGGATGATTGTTACTGTTTCACGCAAAAATTACTGAACGGATTTTGATGAAACTGTACAATAATATAGCTTATATATCAGAATAACACATAGGCTATAATTACAAAATATATTATGTGAATTGGGTGAAATATAACGTTAAATGTCAAGTAAGTGTAATGCAAAGTTGCGCGGGTCAGCTAGTAGAATATAATTGTAAATTCATTGTAATATAAAAAATAACAGTCAATATTACATCGAATTAAAATATAGAAGTAGGATATTGAAGTGAAACCCAATAATTATATTTTTTATAATAGTCGTCTTTAAGTGTTTGCTTTAAGCGATAATGCTGCTTTTGTTTAGCATATTTATGCAAAATTTTATATTGTAATTATTTTTAAGTGCGAAGTAAAGAGTTGTAAATAGGACTCTATTTTCCGCAATCAGTCTCTCGACCCAGATGGTCGTCATACTTAGGTAGTAAAGAATGTTATAGAACTTTAATTCTTTTAAGATTTTACGATACGCACAATAATAAATACTACGTAGTATTATCATAGTAACCTTTCAGTGTTTGTTTTTTTATTATTGAGACTTACATCCGTTTAGTGTCTAGTCAACTACCGACATCCTTTGTTGCTCGACAAATCTTTTGTCATTTTATTTTAATCCAACCTTTATAAACAATGTAACGAGGAAAAAGAAAACTTCTTGGTTAATTGTCCACGATGGGCTAACTGATATTACATCAGTTAGCCCATCGTGGAAAGGATTTTAAACATAAACCATTCATTAAAAAAACTAACGCAAGTGAAGTACAAATACGACTTTATAAAAGTTATCCTGTAATTAAATACAGTTATTTACTTATTGGGAAAACTAAGTTACCTTATAAAGTGACTAGAAGGAAACTAAAGAAAAAGGAAATAGAATAGACACTCTCACGTACCTACTTTGAAAAATTAAGTAGGTATAACTTCCCAGCTTGATTGAGTGCGCAGCGGTTTCTATATTTATTGTCGCACTAGCTGAGCCGCGCTACTTCATTTGCAATTACTTGATATTTATCGTTATATTTCGCCCAATATCTAGAATATCTTTTTTAATTAATGCCTATATATCATTCTAATGTATAAGTTATATTATTGTTAAGTTTTAACAAAATCCGTTCAGTCATTTTTGCGTGTTCTATCAATTTTTGCAATCCATCCATACTCACAAACTTTGGCGTTTATAAGTGAGATGTCTGATCCTTTTTTAGAACAACCTTTATTTAAACTTGCTCATTCTTTTTATGATGCTGACTCATCATAAGAATTTCATGTCATTCATTGTCATGGAATCATCAGTCTAGTCTGATAGTGTATGGAAAGAACGCCATTGGATCTTGGAAATAAATAATTCAACTCCACAAGTACCCCTTTCATTGGGCTCAAATTTTGAGAAAAAATATTATGCAACCTATATTTTTCATTAGGTCACAATCATATACGGGCTTAAAAGTATCTATATAGTGTAAATTTGTGATTGTAAAAGAGAATTCAACTAGACAGGAAGCCTGTATCTCCGTAGATCAAAACTTATCCCTCGTTTGTGCTGTGATTATGTTCATAGCATCATAGAGTCAATGAATATAATACCTTCATTGACCTACACCTTCAGTGTTTGTAATATGCCTACTACAAGCACTAGTATAGTTACATACCTTAGTGATAATAATTAAAGTACAAACAATTATAGGCATACAATGTTGTCGTCCAACCAGTTTGTCGACTCAGATTGCGAGCAAAAAAATGTTAGTATATCAGACATACTTTATCTGGTAGGTACAAATTATAGGGTACAGTAGATATACTTTTCCGATCCGATCCGTGGAAAAATCTAGTCTTTTAGTGTTTTATTTATACACTTTTCTGTACTAGATACAGTACTAAAGCATTCAATCAATTTAAATGAATTAGTACAAAGGACGGTCTTATCGCTATAGAAATCCAGACAACCTTTGACTAGGGAAGGTAATGATAAGAGAACGACATAAGTGTAGACTCCGAAAGTTACAACAGGGATAATATGTATCTAAATTTTGTCGGTCTCAGTGGCCTAGCAGTTTAGCACACCGCAATACTTCCGATTGTCGCGGGTTCGACTCCTCGCATGGCACAAAGATTTGTATTCATAATTATGATTGTTTACATCGGTCTGGGTGTTTTCTATGTATAATATGTATGTACTTACGAAAAAAAGATATATCTATGTATTTGTATCAGTTATCAAGTACCTATAACACAAGCTTGATTTAGTTTAACTTAGCTCTAGATGGAGCTGTGTGAATTGTCTTGAGATATTATTATTAAGTAAATAATAATAATAATCCAGGACAGCGCCATGTAATCCCAAGACAAGCAGAGCTTGTGTTATAGGTACACGACAACTAATACAATTACACTTTTTTTTATAAAACATACATATTATATAAAGAAACACTCAGACGAATACAAACAGTAATAAATTAATGCATGGATGGACAAAATCGCATCATAAGGGTTTTTGTTTACTCTTTTATTACGGAACCTTAATAATAAATCCACCATGAATGTTGTTGTATTTAAAATGGTCATCTACCGTAGTTGTAGGTATAAATTCTTCGCAAAAGTATAAAAATAAACAAATGGCTCTGTTTTTCTATTTAGAATATGACATTTTTTTATATAACTGTGAAGAATATGCTAATGGTTTTGTTACGTTTTTTATATCTATTTATTTATTAACTACCTGTTAGCAGTCTAAGTTGCCTTTTTTATGAGAGAAAACATAGCTTACGTACTTTTCATTATGAACAATCTTTTTTCACGACAAATTTCATGACATTGATTCATTAACAAACAGATAGACGTACTTTCTCAATAATAATACCTATCACCATGAATGAAATAAATTATACTAGTACTATTTGGTACTGTCCAATAATCCTGGTAAAATATAAGATGTATGTGCTCTGTACCCTACAGATTTTCTTTATATGTGAGTCGATTATTATTTATTACTTTTTTCCCTAGTTACAGGAACTAAGTAAATCGGGATTTTTATATTCCGCTTTTATATACCTATGCTTTGCGACAAAGAAATCGTCAAATTGGAATCGTCGATAATGGAATGTGGGAAACAACATCACTAAAATTTCATCACGAGACTTTTTCTATTCTAATGATGTTGGCGTAGGGGTCGAGTGCGAATAGCGCCATCGTAATTTTGATCCCCGATTAATGGACAGCAAATCAATCTGAGGAGATGTTGCCCGGGGTACCCCTCATGCATTGTCATTGTCGTCTAACATGTTGCCTCAGTGCTTAGTCATTTTAATGTTGCGCCCTTCCAACTGAAACACAGCTTACAAAGTAATCTGCTGGCATGATGTAGATGATTTTTAAAAAATAAATATTTTCAAAATAAAATGGATACTTAAAGTCCAAAATAGTCTGTGTAAGTACAGTTTTACGCCCTTGATTCAATACATCATCGTCAAAGGTTATCGTTTGGTCATGATTATTTACATTTCTAGTAGACGTTATTAACTGTGATTATGGATTACGATTATACATATATTATTATGATCATGCTGTTTGTATAATAATAAATTTTGTAACCTTACAACCGAAAATAGACAATATTTCGTCAAGGGCGAGTAGAACTAGCGCCCTTCATGTATGAAATCGTCTCTAAAATTAATAAAAACTCTTTACTTATTGTTTTATATTTTTGTTAATAGCTATATATATAATTATATATGATGAAGCTGTTAATGTGATAATCAATTTAACCTTACAAATGAAAATAGATAATAATTTATCAAGAGCGAGTATAATCCACACCGTTCAGGTATAAAATCGTCCCTAAAATTATTTTTTTATTTATTTTTTTTAGGATTAGCCATCTGTATACTGCGGTACTCGTGATCGTTAGACCCTTTCCCCATTTTGCCACTAATGTGACTTTTTTGAGAGAGTTTCCCATTCAATTAAATCTAGAGTATGACATAACATATTTTGAAATATGACGCTCTTACCACTCAACATAAGACGTTGATTTATGGATGGCTCCTTATGATTGTATATGTAAATAAACGAATGTTTAATTGTCTTTACATCTAATTTTACGAGTATGTAAGGTGCAATAAAGAATTAATTTAATATATATCGCTTAGTATGTGAGTACAACTAGCACGTAACCGGTTTTTATTAATAATGTAGATATACTTATCGGAGACTGATAAATAAGCTGACGACCCACCTGGATGGAAAGTATTGAACGTCGCTTATAAATATATCATCTATATACATAAACAACACCAAGGACATCTACATATATATACATATATATATGGAGGATGATAAGTTGAGGTAAGTTGCTGAGGCTGTTGCATCCAGGTAAATTCACCAGTAATTTGGCACGATGATTTCCTGGCGGGACTGCGTGGAGGGCAATCTGACATGTTGCACTGCTAGTATTGCTGTTATTAGTCCACATTACTATGTAATATTATCTTATCTGTGACATTACTAACAATTCTCTTCCTACCCTGCATTAATAAATTATTTGTAAGGATAATGCATTGCTGGTATATTGTAGAAGATGAGAATATTTATAGATAAGACCATAACGGCAAACATTGAAAAATGTATAATATTTTTTTATGTTAATCTACTACTATGAATTTTAGTGTTGCTACCAATTTTATAAATATGTATCGTAGTATCTTAAGTACCTTATAAGTAAAAACAGCGCGGCATTTCCCGAAATGCTGCGCTGTTTTAATCTACACTAATTTTATATTTTGATTTTCTATTTTTATGAACTAAACGTTATTATTTAGATTTGCAATTTATGGAATGCTTAAAAAAGAAAACAATATTCATGTTTTATTAAATCATCAGTATTCATACCTTTTAAAAAAAAACCGGATAGAGGTCTATTTCAAAAATATACAGATCACACTTGGCCGTTTTGCGGAAAAAATAGAATTTTACGCTGTCATAATGATAGTATATATGTTGTGTTGTATACTGGCAACATGTTTTTAATTAAATTAAAACGTCTGTGGCGCCGCGACAATACGAATGTTGTGGCGCGAACTAATTCTACACGTGTTATTGTGAGTCATCCGACTTTGCAAAAATATAATAATTGTGTTCATTATTAGCATAACATTATTTTGGTATCTAGACTTTCAAGGATAATATCATTAAATTTAGATATTCACGTAAATTTTGATTAAAAATGGACTTATTTTGAAATCTGACACGAAATTAGATAACGATACCAAATAATCAATATTAGGTATGATGATAATAGCATAACAAATAATGAATATTCAAAGATTTATCTGTGGCATATTGCTCTTAATATTAAAGTGCCTTGGCATCAGAATAAATAATTTACCTATTTATTATGACCGTGGCGTATTTGATATTGACACCCGGAATCATAAAGGTCCTTGAGCCATAATTATTTTTTTATGATAACGAATACAACATTATAAGTCAATGACGGTTTTATTTTTTAATCTATGAATTTTAAGGGTTTTTTTATTATTCGAACTGAAACGCAGTTAGCTACAAATAGATAATAAGTGCAGACTAAAGTAAGTTGACAAATTGACAAACACGCCCTGCAGCTCGGTGGAGCGACACATACGTAGGTTTGCATGTAACTGGACGAGAACGGCTGAAGGGCCCAGCGTGCCTTGAGCACATGTCCAGCAGTGGGCTGATAATAATGAGAGTAAATTAATTCACTTTAGTATTTAAATAATATTTTATCATATTGTGGATACACATATCACATTTTCGTAATATCCTGTCCATTTTTAAAACAATTACCTACCTATAAAATCATAGATATATATATATATATATATATATTGGGAATATGACATTTCCATGGTCTGAAAAGTAATTCATGTAATATAATAATAATTAAATACAGAGTGATCTAGACAAGTACCTACAGTTTTTTTTATTGGTACTATAGGTATAGATAACTGATACAAATACACAAAATATATATTTTTTAAATATACCCCGACCAATACAAACAATCGTACTTATGAATTCAAATGTTCGTACCGTGCGAGGAATCGAACCCGCGACCATTGAGAATAAAGAGGTGTGCAAAATCGCTAAACCAACGAGGCCGTTAAATTTGACCTCTACTGACAGCATTCTTTTTATTAGTCTGTTTTCTTCTAGTGACCTACATACTTGATCTAAAGTTCTAAAAATATCAGCGTAATTATTTTAAAAGTATACAAGTATATAGAAATGTAGTCCTGCAATAACTCTATTGATGTTATTTTGTATTTTGATAGTAATTAATTTCTTCTATAGAGTTTATGTATTGTATATAAAAATAGGAATATGAATTTTGTCATATAGACAAATGTGATTTGTCATATAGTAATATTATGTAATATTATGTTATCTGTGGTAATATGAAGATATCTCGCTAGTATAAAATTATACAATAAATAATACGTACAAATTAATTTATGCGTATTATTTATTATATATAACATATTTATATTAATTAGTAAGACCATTTATGTTGTACAAATATTGTACCATTTAACTAGTATAGCTACAAGGGTATTATTGAAGTAAATCATTTAGATATATTGAATATTGTTTAATAGGTTTTGTAATCCTAGAGATCGGTTTGATGTAGAATGCAATCTCGAAACAATGTTTTCAGGCACTCATTGGTTGAATAGTTTATTCTGAAGGATTTGTTCTACCAACCGGTTTGCAGTCCAGTTCCAAATTTTAAAACATAATAGTGATATCCTCAGTATCGTTTGTGTGTGTTAACAATATGTTATTGACAAATTAGTAAGTAATATATTATAATAATCTTTATTTTACTGCTCACAAGGAATCGCGTGACATAATATACCTACTTCATTTAATAACAATTTTATTCTGAAACGATTAGTGTAAAAAAATGAAAACAAATAGAGAGACCATATTCCCACGAAAATGAATTAGTGTTGTTTTCAAAGTAAATAGAGATACCACGAAATAAAAAAATTGAATTAAATAGTGTTGTTCTCTATATTTTACGAACTTCTAGCACCTACAATTATTAAAAAAAGATGTTATCGCCTGAGACAGATTTTTCGATACAAATAAAAATAAACATAAAATACTACGAGTTATATAAGGAGCTGCATTCAACATAAGTCAAGGTGATCGATATCTAAATTATATAATAATATATATCACGATCGATAATTAGTTTTTTTAGTTATAAAAATAACAAAGTATTTATTAATAATATTAGTCATTGTACGTATCATTTAAATTGTATTTATAATTACGATGGCGATAAAAGCAAATGCTTTTCATACCATTTTTGTGTGTTTGTTTTATATAACATAGATAGATAGTTTTTTATATATGATTTTACTATAATTTACATTTACTACCTAAACTATTCGTCACATTTTCTAATTACTACAATATTTTTCTTTGCAGCTCCGCTCCTATTGACCATAGCGTGATGTTATATAGCCTATAGACTTCCTTGGATAAATGTGTTAAGGAACACGAATTTTGAAAATCGGATCGGTCGTCTCTGGTACTACTGAGTTCTGGAGTATAGACCGAACATCCAAATTTACGAATTTTCCTCTATATAATATACAAGTAAAAATTTTCCTTAGGTTCATTGTCAACAAGCATACCTAACAAACAATGCGCACTATTTGAATTATATATTCTTGGTTTTTCTTGCAAATTAAATAATGTACCGACAAACAAAACATACTTTTTTGTATAAGTAAATAGATTACCAGATAGGTAATCTTATCCATTGTTTGCTCATCAACATACCTAAATCCGGAAAATTCGCGGACGGACAGAAAAATGTACAGATTAGATATATTAACATAATTATCAGAAATATTGTTCCGTCAAGTAATTTTTAGGGGTCCCTACCAGAATAAAACGAAAAGGTCAGTTCTGTGTGTTCACACAATCTTTTCTTTTATGTTATTGAGAAAAAAACTTACTAATATTATACACGAGAAAGTTTGTGTGCGGATGGATGTTTGTTACTCATTCATGTAAAAATCACCGAATAGATTTTAATGAAACTTTGCAATAATATAGCTTATACATCAGAATAAAATATAGGCTATAAATTTCGCGTGGGTGAAACCGCGGGTACATCATTATAATTATAAATAAATTTAATTATGATTATTAATAAGAATTAGGTATTCATATATGTGTAAAACCTAAAACGTATAATCAATTATTTATATTTAATCAATTACTGTTAGGTAATTCGCTGTAATGTGGTGTATATTACAGATTACCTAACAAAAATTGATTACCTTAAAAGAATTGCTTGCGTTGCATTGTTTGTATTGCAATAAATAAAATTTTATACCTATATTGTACACAATATACCTGTGTATTTACAAGTTATATTACGACTTGTCTGTCGATATGATTCATTGATTTATTAATATTGCCTGCCAACAAATCAGGATTTTTCAAAATTGCATACCTTTTATATTAGAGATAAAAGATTGCCTATGTCCATCCCCGTAATACATGTATTTTCATAGATCTATTTTCATGCCATATATCAATAAGATCCATTCAGCCGTTTAGTAGGTAAAAGGTAACCAGTTGACAGTTTGTCAACTGGTTACCTTTTACCTTGTACGTTTGTACACACAAATTTATAATATTAGTGTGGTGGGGGAAGGGTGTTGTTGAGTGATGTGGACTGATGAGTCCAATGCTAGCAATGTATTATGTCAGGTTGACTTCCACGCGGTTCCCTCTGGAAATCATCCTATTAGATTTGGCCTAGCTGACCTCTTGATTACCTGACCTATTGATCTTATCATCCTCCACTGGTGATCTGCCAGCGTAAATCGTTAGCGCAGTCGGGTGCACCATTATCATCTATAAGAAATTCCCCATGGGTCCAAATTCTCTTGATTACTGTAGTCTTATAACTGACCTTATGGGACAATAATCCTTAGTATCAGGAAAAGGCAATGGCGTTCTCGCATATACGGATAGCACCATACTTTCAAATTCATACTTCATCAATGAGAAAATTCTGGTGAATCTGTTACGATGACCTAACTGATCTGACCTCATGTTCATCTTATCATCCTCCACTGGTGTCCAGCCCTTGCAGCAAAACCGTTAGTGCAAGTGCACATGCACCGCTTGCATTAACGGTTTACGCTGGCGGGCTATTCCGTTATTTATTTATTTAAACCTTCAACAGTGTAAAGTCCTAACTCACAAGCTAGCATAAGCCGTATACCTAGAGTAAGTTCCTTCCCAAAATAAGGATATACATTAACAACACAGAATCAAGAATATACTGACAATTACACACTGTGTTAAGGAATTCTGTCTTCTGAATGCGCTCCACGAGTCAAATCATTAGTTGTTAACGAAGAACTTGTTAAGATCATTAACTGATACAATTATCGAAACAATGATCGTCAATTTAACAATCGATTACAATTAATATAATACACATGGCGCGAATCTCTGAAGGTCAAGGTACTGAATTCGTCCTTTTTTTTGCACGAGATTCTGGTAAAACAGAACGGTAAAATCGACGAGCGCCGTCTGGTGTTAGGGATGTATCGATACTAGGTATCGGTACCGTAATTAAGTATTTAAGTACTATTAAAATCATCTTTCCATAATACATGAGTACATTACGATGAGTACACCGAAAGTATCGACAACTTACTCATATCTATGCCTTTTGAACTGCTTTATAGGAATATAAAAAGAATTAAACGGTATCCAATTATCCTGTCATTTTGCATTTTGAATGACCTCTGTCTACGTAATTAGGTATTGAGTCCTATCATTATTAACTTTCGTGTTCTTAATAAATTATTGATATAAAGAAGCCGCTCTGAACACAAATAATTTTATGGTAACCAAGATTACCTCTCTCGACATATCAACTGGGTTACAGTAGCCGTGGTCACGATATATCTGTTAAGACCCGGTTAACTATATTTTCAATGACTTTTTAGGTAGTAGTACAAAAAATAAAAACATAAGGTTTATTTTTTTATTCCGAAATAATGAAGTTTCTTTTCACTAAATATTCATCAATTTTTCTAAAAATACGACTATCGAGTAGTATCGCAATATGGATTTGAAGTCAAAAATACTTGGTACGAAAGTATCGAGTATTTTTTTGTATTAAAACATCCCTATCCTTGTATTGAACCGGTTCCTTCGGATGACATCAGGTTTATTAGCTACAATGTTCCTGTCGGCTTATCATTATCATTGACTGTGAATTACGGAATGTTGTTTTGATTACTAAAAATAAATTTGTTATGTATAAAAAGGTCTGTAGTAAAAAACTTGTATGTGGGTGGAACCGGTGAGGTGTCTCTATCTCGATTTGCTGATTCGTCTCTTTCATAGCGATATAATTCAGCAAGTATTGTATGTATGCATTTAATATATATATATTTATATTTTATATTATAAACATATATATTTTATATTATAAACATATATGTGTATATAGTATTTTGCGACAAAACATCGTTCTTTTAGTTCTTTTTATCTTCTATACATGACAATGTATGGACGTACGAAATTTATATTTTAATTACAATTATCATACATATAGGTTAGTATATATATATCGGGAGATAGGTAATCTTATCAAAGTCCTGCTATGCATCAAATAAAAATAAAATCTGGAAAAATTTTCAAACAGATAAAATAGATGAATAGATTAGATAAATTTTAATGTTCAAGGATACATTCAGAATTATGTTACAACAACAACAACTACAATTACAGAGTTAATTCTGTGTTTTTAGGGTTTCAATACGTAATCTTAAGAACAAAAAAATTGTTATTAGAAAGCACGTACGGACGTTAATCTATCAGGGTTCAACAACAATTAACAAATGCTGTTGTTATAAATTCGGAAAGGTTTTATGCATTGTTTACAGCCTTTATCCAAAACGCTAAATAAAATTTAAAACAAATAAAGAATCTTGAAAACAATTTTAAAAACATGTTTTGAACACATAACTGTACTCTACGTCGGCAAGGAAAAATATATTAATACAGAGATCTTGGCTTGCAGAAATAACTAAAATGTCCGTCATTATTATTTTTTTTGTATAAATAACTTCATTTTTTTATTGGGGTGTTTGGGCTATTGTCATGTGCTTAGACCTGTAGCAATGCTAACTATATAGATCTATTATGCTCGCCCTTTTTCAGAGTTTGCTACCTAAACCCATTTATTAAGATTATTATCTATCACCGATGGAAAGAAATCAAAATGAACACAAACTCTATGTCATAGTTTTATTCAAGAGTATCTATATTGTTAGACTTTGTAGACCTGTTTAATTATCATTTTGATTTTCTACAATACCCTGAAAATATTGAAGATATTATAAAAATTGCTGTGTCACTAAACTTCGACAAATGTACCAGATTTGAGGAGTTCAAAAATAAATTATAAACATTTTAGGCCTTTTCCTATATTTATCAGTATATATTTCTAATATATAGAAAGTATGTGTTTAGTAATTTTGTTTAGTTATGGATTTTAGGGACAATATTAATTTTTTTGAATGGAATATAACTTACACGAGTAAACAATATGCGTAATATACCTACTAAACACGGGTTCTTATAAAGAGACATGTGCATTATTGCGCATATAAAAAAAATACTGTACATTGTATCAAACTTGATCATGCAGGAAATCTATTCAAGGAATATAATAATAAAATGGAAAAATATATCGACTTACTTTTAGACATCATCCCTTGAGACACTTTCAGAGTAATGTTGAACTCTATATCTGCTGGGGTATGCGAAAGATTTGGCATGGTCACCTGCAGCGTCCTGCATTGATTATCAGACTCTTTCATCTTCCTTCTTACACCCTGCAGTGTTTTCAGTACACTAGTCATTTTAATTGATAACTATTAACACAAAAGTTTTTACTAAAACACTATGTATAATATTTATTTAAAATATCGTTTTGTTCGCAGAATTATATTTGCCGCGATTACGTTTTGTATAGAGTAAGGTGCGTGAAACGCGAGCGCGTTCAGTGGCTACCATTTAAAGACTGCAAGTTCTTTCATGCTTAGTTTCATAGTCGTGTGGAATTTGATTATACACTAACAATGACCTGCAATATCAATAATATTATGTGTGGCTCTTAACAACCTTAATTAGGTATTAAATAACATAAAAGCATTTAAACTACATGTATTTGTTTATGCTGAAGGACGTTTGAAAATAAATAGCCCAATTTAGTTATTGGCATTGTATGTACTTAAGGACTTGTGATAAGAAAAACCGGTTATGCACGAGTTGGGGCTAGGAAAAGATGATATACTGAGGGTTCCTTACTTAAAATACTGTGTAAATGAATTTCTTTGTCTTTGGGTATTAAATAATATAAAACTTTAAGGAATTTTTGCATATAAATAAAATAGATCGTTTTTTCAAGGTACACGATTTCTTTATATCTTATTATACGATTTCTTTTCATGAAATATTTAAATTTATCCTGAATAAGAATTGTTTAGTGGATACTGTAGAAAGTCGTCTGCGTGACTACCTCAGTCTGGAAGAAAGAGGATTGTTAGTAATATGGACTGATAACTTCATTGATAGCAATGTACCATGTCAGGTTGACCAGGTGGTTCTCCCTGGAATCATAATAAATTCATGGTAACTTTGGCTAACAAACCATAAGACTACCTCAGTCTCATATATACATACATATAAGTCTACAAGTAGCTTGCTTTATGTTTCGGTTGAAGAGATAACGGCAAGAAAATACAGCATAGAAAGCATGACGTTTTAATCCTCTATAATGGTTACGCATGAGTGATATCACGGGTGTCACATGGTAACGTGATGTTCGCAGCTCATGTGTGTATATAGGCGTCGGTAACCAGCTTCTTAGTTATAAAAGAATAGTAGGTTGCAATAGCCTAAGCGACGACGACCTCGGCGGTCTAGCAGTTAACACACCGCTTTACTTTCGATGGTCGCGGGTTTGATTCTTCACCGGTGCAAAATTTGATATTTATGAATATGATTGTTTGTATCGATTAGGGTGTTTTCTATGTATATTATGTATGTATTTACAAAAAAAATCTAAATCCATAACACAAACTCTAGACTAGACTAGATGGCATTGTATTAATTGTCCACGGTTATTTCTTTATTTAAACGCAGCATCGCAGCAGAGAATGATGGGCCGAGATTCCGAAGCTCATAAAGTGACACGTGTTAACTCCCGATAAACTATTTATGTTAATAACAGGAAAATTATGATATGTATGTTAAAGTTGTGTGTGATAGAAAATTAATTGAAGGACTTACAATGTAGTTATCTTTTTTTATTTAGATACCATAATAACTCATAATATATAATTACTTGTATTAATCTAGATTGGAATTTCTTAGTTTAATTAGGATTGTTGATAAATATAAATAAATGTAATATAATTAAGTTTCTTAGGGAACAGTTTTTGTAAGCAGTACTAATTACACATTTTGTTTTCCATCTTTAATGCTTGCGTACAGGTATACTTAAGCCTTAAGAATATCTGAACGTTCTCCAGACACCTGGTGGACCAGCATGAGCAAGCTTATCGCTGCGGAAAAATTAGGAGACCCGATCCCCGACATAAAGTAGGACGGAGCTAAAAGGAATTAGAATGCTTGTGTAAACTTTTATCAACTGTAAATGACTATTTTAGTTTCCTTTACAAAATATAACAGATGTTGTTGATGATGATCACTTCATTTCACTTTGACCATTTTACCTCGAATCTCTATCCTATTGGAATGGCAATCATTATTAACGAACGAGCCCCTAGTGGTGTTCTTAATAAGGTTGTATCTGTAAGGAGTTGGCCTTCAGCCGCTCCATAAGTACTTCCGCGGGTTTGGAGTGTACTCAGCACTTGCCTCCATGTTCGTGTAGTGAAGCCGTAAAGGGTAGCTGCGGCTGACAGGTATAATAGTTTGGAAAACAATGAATACCCTACGTATTGTAGAGTAACAACTCTACGTGAAATGATATAACATTTAATATTCGGTTTATATTTTGTGTGTAAAAAAATTGTAAATTGCATACCTCCTGATTATGAGGCGAATATATATAAGAAATATACCGTTAACTAATTATTTTTTGTTAAAGGAAAACCAAGGCCTTTCAAGTATATCATAAATAAAATCAATACAGACGTTAATGTCCATAGAAGGAAATTTTACCTACACTGTAACTTCAAGTTCGGTTCTAAGATCTATTACGATTTTCAACTAATGTTTTCAATGTACTATACGTTTAAGAATCTCTTGAACTTATAATGTGACCCAGAAAATGTTTCCATTAAGATAAACTCGAACCGAAGATAAATGCATACAAATCATACTCGGAGATAGAATACGATTTTCACTTATAAATGCAATGCAATAATAATAAATGCAATTGAATGGTATATGTGCACTAAAAACACGACGAAAAAAATATGTACAGCTCATTTATTATTTAAAGTTTAAATAAGTCAAAATCTGCAGTTTTAGGCCCACTTTTTTTAAGTAGGTATTGCATATTTTATAAGGGATTTGCTGTTTTCATTTTAAAGGTTTCTTATAAAGAAAAATTAGGTTAGAAGTTAGTATTTAACTTCGAACCTAATTTTTCTTTATGAAAAACTGTTTTAGAATTACGTTTCAATATTGTATAGAGGTAATTTCGGTTTCATTCTCTTAAGCACAGAATGTTTATTCGAACAGGGAGTTAGAATGTAAAAATGTTTCTATAATCTGTATATATAATGTATGTTTGTGTATGTAAATTAAAATAACATGGAATTGCATGCGGTTTTCACATTTGTATTTACAAGGCAAGTTACTACAACTACTTATTAGTTAGGTAGGTTTACTAGATAGGTTTTGTAAGGTTAAACCACAGATGCATGTAGCATTTTGTATGACCTCGGTGATGTAGCGATATAACACATGCTTTACTTTTCGATAGTTGATTTCGAGTTTTACAGTGGTGGTCTTTGTAAGAAATAGTCTGCGTATCACTCTCACATATTTCAGATATTCAGCAGCTGTAAGCTTTCTTAACGGTTATAGGCTGAGGTTAGGCAGTGAAATTTCATGATAAGACATATTTGATCTCCGAAATAGTAGTTATTTCGGAGATCAAATATGTCTTATCATAGCATGTATCTAGTATTGCGGAACAGGACATTGTGGCTATATCCGGACCAAAAGTAACCTGATATTGAGGATGACGTAGCTGGAAACAAATCACGATGCGAGCTTCAAAGCGTTCGTGGCCCAGGAACAACATGCTGCCCACTTTCATGAAGGACTAGTATAGGCCTATACTACCTAGCGCCGCTACCGTGGCAGATTGCCGTCCTCAGTGCCCTGACCATAGAGACAATTTGAACCTATATTTTACTATTAATTCTCATGTATATTAGTCTATAAGATATTTATAATACGGGCCTGAATTAAATTAATAAAATAAATAAATTGCGACTGTCACGTAATAACGTGATGCTGTTCATGTAAGTGGGCTTTGGTGAACATTTGCTATGGTGGGTCGTCAGCTTGTGTGCTATATACAAACATTAATATTTATGTTGGCACAGTATTATCTCTATTAAATTATTAGTATAGTAGTATAATAGTATAGTTAATATAATAGTATAGTAGTATAGTTAGTATTAGAGGGATATAGGATACACAAATATTTTACTAATATATAAAATTCACAAAGATATGAGTACTTGTTAAGTTAGTATTTGGTTTTATGGGAATTGTGTAAGGTTTGACAACAAACTGCCAGAGTGTATCTTAATCCTACCTAAATAATGATTTAAAGGAATTATAAAAGACCTTTTATAGGCTTATTATAAAACTTAAGAGTGATAAATGATATGGGATATTTTTATATGTCTATGAGTACATAGCGGTTTCTATGTGGATTATCGCATGCTTCCTTCTTCTTAAATAACATTCATGTAATAGAGCACGCCAGTTTCTTACTCATTCTTCCCGCGATGAGCCTGCGTTCCGAATTAGTCGTAGGATAAAAAGTATATGACTTTTCAAAAATGTTTATACTAAGTTTATTTAATTAAAGATTATTTATATTCTATTCTATTTCTTGGTGATGTCGGCACAGGTATTTACCTATTAAACTACTAATTACTGTTACTATGTATTGTTAAATATATAATGTGGGACGCACGTTCCACCGGATGACAACTGACGACTCATGACATTTAAAATGAATACAACGGATACATAATTTGTTTTTAGGGTTTAATGTATTCAATAAGGACTTCAGTACAATGTAAAAAGAATCGAAAAGTATTATTGTTGTATTTATTTGTTTGTTCCTAAGACAATATTTTTTTATTGACCTACTTATTAACATAAAAAACATAATGCTATGCTGCTATGTCTTTGTTTTAAGATGCAAATCCCCTAAAAATGAATAGGATTTGCAATTCCTACAACTTGGGCCGATCTCTATCACGAATAGAAGTTGTAGGTATAATGAGTTTAATATCAACTCGCTGCTCTATAAACCCTTTCCCGCAATGGCAGTACCATCTACCCTGGCCTTTTTCATTCGGTGAAGTTGTAAAGATCAACATTAGATTATTAAAAGAAAGTAGTGACTATACCATCTGGGATAACAGTATGCTGTTGTTAGTAACGTGGACTGTTGACGCCATTGCTAGCAATGTATGATACATACATACATCAGGTTTAACTCCACACTGTTCCCCCTGGAAACTAAAGCATGACTTAATGACAAATTCTTGGAGAATTTGTCAAGATAGGCTAACTGACCAGCCAGCGTAAACCGTTAGAGTAGGCGGGTGGAACATTCCGTTATCACCCTTTAAAAAATACAGTATGCTTTTAAAAATTTTGTCACATAAATTATTAGGACAATCAGTTAATGGTTACAGGTATTTTCTGAAAAAGGAGTTTTCCAAAGATGTTCTTCTTTTTTTAAGAATTCTTCCTTCAGCCACCATTTATAATAAACTGCCTTTACAATGTTGACCCATTTATTCTTAGTAACTCAATAACTGAAGAGCAAATGAAATGAATGAGCTATTGAAAAAGTACGCATGTTAAAAGGTTGTACATGTTTATATTAATTATATTTGAATAATGGTAATTAGTATTCTATTCTTGACAATATACATTTCATATTTCTGTCGTTTGGCTTTTCACATGAGTTGATTGACAAGATGTTTGTTGTATTTTAATAAGGAACTCAATATGATCCAAGCGAGTGAGTTAAGTTTCCGTTACTAGATAAATATAATTATTTTCAATGAATTATTATACAATTGTGTATCTGTCTGCGTATCGGCGTACACTTTCGCTGCACCAGTGGAGGATGATAGTCAGCATGCCAGGAACCATTAGTTATCAGCACCGGCTGAAATATTTTTATATATGAAGAAGTAAATTAATTAATTAAATTCTTAAATTAATTAATAATTGTCTTAAGGTGTTAAGTCCCACATGTACTTTTTTATTTGTTTTAAAATTTTATAAATAAATAAACAAATTTATATCGTTTTCGTTTTTTGCACCTGTGAAACGATTTTTCTTATTTAACATCAATGTTAAGACGTACCTACTTATATCTCCTTTAAATTGTATAAAATAAAGTCGCTGTCGCTGTTTGTCCCTATGTATGCTTAAAACTTTAAAACTACGCAACGAATTTGGCATCCGTTTTTTTAATAGGTAGGTTGATTCTAGAGGAAGATTTATATACATAATACATGTACCTACACCCGTGCGAAGCAGGGGCGAATAGCTAGTATTAAATCTAAAAAGTCTACATAAGATTATTTTGTTAAAAAATTGTTCCAAGTTATTATGATTATTATAATTATGTGCGGTGTAATCTGGAAAGTGGTCTTTTCAATTTATATATTATATTATTAATCTATTATAAATGTAGAAGTTAGCAAAGCGAATTGATTTTATGAAATTAATTTATTTGTTTTAATAATTGTTATACGTTAAAATATTAAAATTGTTAATGAATACAAAATTATATAAATAATTTATTTATATACCAATTATATAGTTCTTGTACGTACGTTGTGAAAAATTTCATAACACGAGCTCCATCTGCTGATAATATTGGGAATTGTCAATACAAAATCATTATTGAAACATTTTTGTAACAGTGCCATCTATTATTACTTTTTAGAACTATGTATTGAAATAATAATTTCATTTATTACCGTATTATGTTACCAGATGTCGCTGCAATGATAATTATTACATCTTCCTACTGTAGATCAAAGGTCGGGAAATAAAACACAACATTATTGTTGTTTCATTGCGATGTTATTAATTGGTGACATTGTGCAGCTTTAATTAACAATATATATTAGAGCGATAATACTAATTTTACAGGTTTTGTAGTACCGGTACTGCATCTAAAACTAAGAATTTTATTTCTATTAGAGGGTAGGTACTTAGAAATTCAGTTGAGTTTCTTGTCAGTTCTTCTCTGTTGATCTGTACATTGAACTGGACGGCAGGGAAAAATATTAAAAAAACCGTTCACAAGCGGCTAAAATGGTGTACATGAATAATTTTTGGTTTTGATCCAAAAAATACAATTCAATTGTCTCTCCTGCTTTTGGTAGTGTCTTTGGTTATAATGTGGTTTGTAGCCCGGAAGAAATTCGTAAGACAACATAGATTTCGTATTCGTGGTATTATGTATGCCTTATTGTCATAATTCTAATTATGTAAGTACCTACCTACTACACTATATCAGGCCCTCTGGCCAGTTCCTACTGTGGGCTTTATCATTTCAATTATTTGTACTATATTTAAAGTACCAGAGCCCCGTCCCGGCTGCGCATGGGAGGAAGGATTTCAAATTTTTTAGTAGTCATAAATATAACACACTGGATATACTATCATTCCGATAGTAAAAGAATTTTAGAAGTTTTGGTGCATATTCTTCACAAACACACAAATCGTTTCCCTTTATAATATTAATATAGTTAATAATATTTATAAAGATAATAACTGTCGTAGTAATTATTAATAAAACTTATTATAATAACAGGCAGAGTAAAATATGTTAAAATTTGTCCCTGATTTTAGTACCGTTTGTGATCTCTACAAACGGTACTAAAATAAGGGAAACAGTTTAATTAATAATTCCTACATTGTTGTACACACACAGTTCACAAAATCAGGGACAATATTAGAACAGTCGTAGTTAGAATACACTATGAGAAATCGCGAATTAGACAGTGAATATTGAGACGTATGGTATCTTAGTCCTCTACAATAACAACGTATGAGTGGGATCTGATTACGTAAAAACCATGTAGTCATATATCGAAGAAATCGTAGAGTAAATTAGTATAAAAAATATCACCAGGATATAGATCTGCGTTACAGATAACTAATTGCATAATCGTAGATTAGATATATGTTATCAATAATATATATTATTTGTAAGTGACTCTGTCTGTTTGTATTACGTTTATGCAAAGATATGATTTTTCACAAACAAAATAAAGTATAAAAATAAGTGCTTTTTAGGTAGAGCCATCTCTACCAGTAGATTCAAACATATTCCTACAGACCCCGATAAAAAGTAAAATATATTTTTAAAATGTTGCATCTGAAACTGAACCATTATCAGGTTCATGATCTATATACCTTGAAACTACATTGATATAAAAATAGAAGAAAAGCTGTAATTTCATGTTGCTGACAATTCTCATTTGTAATATATTACAGTCAAGCGGTTTGCGATTATGTATAAAACATTTATGAATTGCAGTTACACACTAAGTTCTATGATTCACAATTCTTTGCCATTACAATTATATAATGGACCATGACTGACCAAACTCGAAAGTACTTATATTTCAATGAGGAATTTCCACAACTGTGTTTTTATTTAAATCTCTGAATGAGTGTTAGTTGTCTGTAAAGGAACTTTATACTGTAAGTTGACTTCTAATGTTCTTTTCATAACCTGGGGATAACAGAGAGGGTTACACAATAATAAAATTGGTTATGACAACACAATGTGAAAGTTTGTTACTCAATGCACTCTGCTCGGTACTCAAATGGAACATATTTTGAAAGACATATAGAAATTTCTACCTATAAAATACCTATAATACCTATTTAGAAATAAGTAATATCTTGACAATTCCCTCAGAATGAAATCGTGTCCGTCGGTCAGGAATCTCCCTACAGCTGAAAAGTTCTTCCGAAAGTTTGGAGTGCCCTCTGAGCTCGCCCCCATTTCCGTCCAGTGACGCCGTAGGCCAGCTGCGGCCAGCGTAAGCATATTCGAAAAAAAGCGGACAAAGTCCCGGGTCACAGCTAAATCATACAACGCGTATTGTTCCCACTTCCCAGGCAGGCGTAATGATAAGATCGCAATTACAAATCGTCTTGTAGTTGAACAAACGGGTGCAATTATTAGCGCGCTGGACAAAGGAGCCGATAGTTCGCTTCACTTAAGTGAACTCAAGGCGCTTGCGCATTCAACCGCGCGACGCAAACTGACGCGCACGCGCCTAATACATATATATATATATATATAATAAAAGTGATATAAACAATCATGCTCGCCGGCGCGCAGATTGTTGAAGAAAGTAGTGTGACCTATACGAAGGACAATGCCAGTATTGCCTTCGAGGCTGCACAGCCGGCCCAAGGGTCATCAAATCAAAGTCAGACCACGCAGAGCTTCAGCACAATGTCTAAAAGCCAGCCCGTCGACATCTCCTTCACGAACATAACTTGCACTGTCAGCTTGGGATTCAATAAAGGTAATAATTTTATTATATGTTTTATAAGGTACTATCCGTGACTTTGCCTGATTTTTTTAAAGAAATATTACCAATGTTTGTGCACGTGATAGAATCTATCTTTAAGTTAAACTTTCTAATATCTATTCAGTCGTTTAGTCCTGAAAAGGCACGATTATATTCTTCGACTATAATTCTAAATACTCGATCTTATGTTTACCTTCCCTTATAAAAACATTATACTGTACTACATCTAAGTCTATTGTGTAATTTATAAACAGTACAATTCAATGATAAATTCCTTGCATAGAGCCGTAATTAAATTCTCATTCTAATTATCTCTAGATTATCGCAAGTAGACATCTGAATATTATAACCGCGAAAGTGTTATTGTTTTTTACATGTTTGTGAGAAAAATACTGTACAAAATTTTTATGGTCGAATAAGGAATCGTGTATCTACTCGCTTGCTCTAGGGCCTGCTGGCGGGGCATCAGTGGACTATGTTAGGATAAACATGATGTTAGCTCTTTCTGGCGAATTGAACAGGAATTAACATTATAGTTTACTAGGGGACCTTTAGTATAGTAATAATCTCTTCCAACCCCGACTCTATCAATTACACAGTGTTTAGAAATAATATAAACTTTTGTATATATAACATGTTAATGAATACATCTCTGTAAATATCAATGAAGTTACGTGTATAAATTATGAGGATATATAACAGGTAAAAAATTACAAATAGAAATTCACATAACACGAGCAGTGTGGTCACGTGATCACGTAATATTTTTCAGTTTCATGAGTTTAACTATAAAGGTCGGGACGGTATGGTTAATAACATGACATACAGGAACCCATTAGGATTTCCCCATAGAACAAAAAAAGGTAAATAGAGCGCAAGATTTTATACTAATAATAAATAACCCTATTGTTTTCGTTTCGATCTTTATGTAATACATGTATATTTAATGTAATAAAACTTCAACTGTTTAGTGTTAAACATATATCCGAGATTTCTGTTGAATATTGTGTTCTTTCTATATGTATCTGTACATACTACACTTTGTACCTGTAGAACTTATTTGTTATGATATGTCTTTGAATATTGTTCTTATGACTCTGTGTGATGTTTGAGAATTACATGGATTTTATTACAATTTTCGTCAATACACAATTTGTCTAATATCCGGGGAAATGACTAGAATAAAATAATGACTTCTTAATAATAATTTGGAGGTGGCGAAATAAGGAATTCAATACAACTCGCAATTAATATGTTTTCAACTAGGAATTGAAATCAAAATAATTAATTGTTAATTTATTATCGTATATTGACCATTTGACATTAAAACACTTGAACTATCACACGTGATAATTTAGTGAACACGTAAAAGAGTAGACATGTAGGTACCCGGCAATAACTATTAGTGGCGTTGATGATAATACAGACGTTTTACATTGTAGGTACAACATTTTATAACTAACTGTTATTGAATTTAATTATAACAAGTAACGTAACATATTTGCTACCCTTTTTAGTGTAGTGATCAGATTTATATCTCCCAATACTTTCAGCCTCTTCATAAGTCCTGCGAGATTGTAGTGCCATCTGTACTCACCTCCTATCGTCCGGTGAAGCTGTAAAGACCATCTGCAGCCAACAGCATTAAAGTAGTTAAAAAAAAAGAAACTCAACATATAAAAAAATAAGTTTGTAATGTAAAAAACTGCAACACATTTTTTTAATGAATAGATATAGTGGTTCCAGTTGACTTACTTCAGGGTGCCTTAACGACTAGCAGTCATTATAAATTTACAAACACATATAGTATAATATTTAATATAGTGTGTATGTGACATAGGTCTTTTATATCTAGTTAAAAGCTGTAATATACGGTCATAGCAAGTAATAAAGTGCTTTTGCAATTGATGAGATCGCTTGCTAAATCATTAGAAAGGCTTAACCTTTGTAAGTTATGAGGATATTATAACTTAGAACCATTCATGTTCAGTATAAATAAATGTAGAGATTTATTTTACATGATTATTTTGTTTGATAAATGACAATTGACAGTCGGCAAAAGAGAATAGGTAAACAGTAATGTCAAACATCATGATTCATTTGCAATTTATCTATTTCTCTTATTCTATCTCTAGCTACCGATATAATCTTCGAAATATATTCATATATATTCGATATTCCAATTTTAAACAAACTCTATGTACCTACGTCTTTATTTTATTACTGTTTAATTAATTTCAAATTTCGAAAGATATTATCATTACTATTTGTTCACAATGAGTATCAGCCAGTTCAAAATTCAAAATTATTCTTATAAACGTATACTATAACCCTTCTAAATAAAATAAAAAAATCATAGCTTTTCATTAAATAAAATATTCAGCTTATTTCTTTATTTAGTTTTAAATAATTTCAGCATAACATTGTATCAATACAGATATAATATATGCATGCATAATAATAATAATTTCATTTACACATCATTTGTACAAATCATTTATGAACAGCCTGACTTCTAAGGTCGGTATAGAAAATGTCTGTGTTTCAGAAGTCAGTAAGATGTATGCATACAATGTGTTCATATATATATATATGTATATGAATGTAACATACATGTCACAGATGTTGACAATAATTTCATATATATTTTTTAAAGATTATAGACAGTAATATGTTGACTTCATTTCTACTCTGTCTTTCGCGGTTTGCTCTATGTACTTGCGAGAGACTATGTACATTAAATAATACATACAGGTATTTTATTAAACAATAACCGTAGCAAAACATGTCAAAGCATTTCGAAGTCCATTCAAATTTTGCAATGGTTTATAATGGTTAGTTTAGTAATTACTTAATACATTATTCAAATATATTCAAATTCACCTTTAAATTTAAATTACATAAGCGTTTTTCGTCAGTAATACTTCTATTTAAAAAAAAACAAATTTAAATACTTCTAATACTCTATGTTATCTCAAGTAAATACTTGAGCATTTACTATTAATTTGTATGTATTTATTTATTACATTTATGTATTCATCATTTTTTTAATTTTTTCGTCCTATATAATTTAGGATCTGTGTTAGATATTTCTCTCTTCGAATCATCTCTGTTCGTTGTCATTTCATTATTCGCTCCCTTTCTTGTCATATAATTTTTCGCACAGTCCATCCATCTCTTTTTCGGCCTTCCTCTGCCCTTATAACTAGATTAATATATAACATTTTCTTTAAAAAATCTCTTCATTCTTACGTAATATACCTACATATAAGCATAAGTGTAGACCCATAAAATTTTATATATGTATATATTTTCAACATGATGCATAGATTAACAATGTTTATTTTATTATATTCGAAAACGCACCGCCTATCTACATCTCTGTTGGTCCAATGGTTGACCAGGTGATAATTCCGTAAGGTAATAAGGATCTTATTACGCATCTACATATATTTCTATATAAATAATTGTGTTTTAGAGATAAATTGGCGACAGCCCTGTTAGCAACACAATATATGAATAATATATACATATTATTACTAATAAGTACATAGTACAATTTGTAGTACGATAGAATTATCCAAATCAAATAATACCCTATCATATCGTAATCAGTTGTAAATACCTTTCTGTAATTTGTTTGCGGACTAATAACTCGTAAATCGTGTTTAAGGAGATCGTAAATTAGTATAGTGTTATAGTATTACCTTAATTTATACATTTGAGTTGGTAAATACAGTAGTATCCGCATATAATGACCACGAAGCGAAGTGACATAAAAGTATACCATAAATCATAAAAATCGTAATGTTAGAATTTCTAAATTACATTTTTAATTTCTAAAAATAATTTTCTCTTGGAAATTTATAATATATAAACAAAAAAAAAGCAATATGAATGTTCTGATTTCCTTTCCTAATCCTCATATCCTAGCATTTCCAAATTCAAATTTTCCCGCCAACCGGTGTCAGCTATAAGGTCGAGTGACATCGATTATATAAAAAAAATTTACAATCTTAGTCTTAGTTAGAATCTGTGAATTGTCACATATATTTTAGAATTTAACTTTTTTATGTTTCGGTTTTTCCCATCTCTATGAAAGGCACAGGGACTCAGCCCATACAGCCATTGCCTTCGGTCTAGTATTTTACTTAAAATATGAGCAATATCGAACTCAGGTACTAACTAACTGAGGCGTTCTAAATGTAAATCATAATAATAATAACAAAATATAATAATAATAATAATAACACACACACACATACACACACTCTGCACTTACTTGGTTTCGGCCCGTAAGTGTGGAGAAAACCAGCAATAGCTGAGAAAAAATAAAGAATAATAATAATAAATCACACTGTTGGCGGAGTGTGGAATCAGAGTCAAAGACAAAGATTCACCCTTTGTCTTTGACTCCGAGGCCAAGGTCTTTAACTCATCATCAAATTAGATCGGTCGGTAAATCCCACTTTCTCTTTCCTATTTCTGTCTGAAAATTGTTTACATGGTTTCGGAGTTCTTTCCGCGATAATAAGGGAAGAAATATATTTTCAATATATATCTGTGTACACTTTTAATTAATAACTACTAGATAGAAATTTATTATAGTCTTTTTAATATAATTTTATAATTTCATATTATTAATTAACAATAAATTTATTTTATCTCTTTCTTTTTTTCTTATTACTTACATAGACAAGATAAGTTTATAAGTACTAAAAATTCTTTCGTAAACTAGAAGAGCCTTCTCTATTGTTTAGAATGTAGCAAATTTATCCTGTTATGATTAACATTTCCTTATCATGGTCAAAGGGTAATTAGTCCGTTATCTTTAAACACTAATGATGTTGATGCCTAGTCGAGGACAACTAGTACTCATCTTGTTTCTATTTTGAGTGCACACAGTTTTCAATATTTTCCTATTACAATGTAAGAGTCACGTAACCTAGTGGTTACTATCCTGACTCACGAGTCGGCATAGTAACCACTAGGTTGCGTGCAAAGGTAGTGAGTTCGAATTTGGACAACATACGACCACAAGAACTATGTGTCAATTTATATTTGTGACTGATTGTCCGGTAATTAAAATACTATTAAATACCAAATTAATCTAATAGACGGGAGTTGGCTCCCCGATTCTACGTTGATTTCAAATATATTCACCGTAGTATGTATTGTGTTTACACTGACTGACGGTTCACTCTACATATTATTTATATGTAATCATCAAACTCTATGGATAATACCACTTACATTTCTATTCAATGTAGAAAGTTGTCTGTAGAATACGACCTAATCGAAATCATACATATATTAATTCCATAGTATAAAACAAAGTCGGTGTCGCTGTCTGTTCGTCCCTATGTATTCTTAGATCTTTAAAACTACGCAACGGATTTTGAAGTGGTTTTTTTAAATAGAGTGATTCAAGAGGACGGTGTATATATTTAATACATGTACATTGTACACCCGTGCAAAGCCAGAGCGAGTAGCTAGTAACCTATAAATAAAGGTTCCGAATATAAAAATTATATTTAGCAACAGAATTAAAATATTAATAATAGTAATCTTTATTTTTCTGATTACTTGCAAATTATACATTATTTCCTGATTCCTAAACTACCTAGGTACTAGAATGTAGTAATAACTACCTAGTAGATATATAAACCTATATTTCAGTTACCAGTAGGAGCACTATTAGATGGGACAGACGAAGTACAGAACAGTACGAAGTCTCGCTTATGACCGATATGGAAACAAAGTGATGATTTACTTATAAGTAGGTACATATAGGTAATGAAATCTCATCAACAAAAAGCAGTATCTGTACATAATGTCTTTTGTTCTCAAAACTAAGATTCGTGCGTCATTTACTGAGACAAGTCAACAAAGGATATAAACATAATAATTGAGTTCTTGTTTTCTCGACCAGAGGGTTGATATCAACTTGTTATTGCTGTTCAGTATGTATTAGTTTATCTATGGTTTATTTTTGTATATACTAGCTGTATAAATATAGCATTTTTAATTGTTTAGGCTAATTATAAAAAGCAAAGAAAAAAGTGTCATCGTAGAGTTAGACTCTAAAAATGACTAATTTTCATAGAAACTTTCATCTCCCATTTTATTTTAGCACGTTAAGTGTAAAATGTTTACAAACTTTGAATGTCATATTTATATTCAATCAACAGCCTAAAAAATAATTATCGTTAATCGTATCGTCAATTATAAATGACAATACTTCTATACAATCTTTCATCTCATTTATTCGATGTATTCATCAGATTACAACCCTTGTTTTCGCATTATAAAGTAAGCTCTTTCTTAAGGACATAGGCTACTTCTACTTTCTCATGAAAAATACTTCAAATATTATTTAAACAAATTTATACATTGTAAGTAGTAAGATAACTGATCCGTAGATAAGAAATAAATACATAATCCAACGATATAACTGAATTATAATACGACTGATAAACTGTACAGTATAAATTATTGCGAAACAGAATTAACATCTAAGGTCGCCTTTGTATCCTATTAGGTAATTAGATTACAAAGTATTTTACTTAGATATACAGAACATACTTGTTGTAGTTAGGCTCAAAATATCTATTATTAACTATATAGGAATTCATAGCACTTTATAAATAATAACGACGTAACACTATAAATAAAAATGATAAATTTTATGTATATCTAGCTATACCCGCAACTTTGTTCACTTGGAACTTAACTTTATTTTTCTAAAAGTCTCGTCAAAATCGGTTAGCCATTTTAGAGATTAGCCGGAACAAACAGACAGACAGACAAAAACTGTAAAAAATGTTATTTTGTTGTAAGTACCATATATATATTCATATGCATGTAGTAGAAAACGGTTATTTCAATATTACAAACAGACACTCCAGTTTTATATATATGTATAGATTAGCTGACTCGCCCAACTTCGTCTGCATCACACTTACTTGACATTTAATATAATATTCCGCCCAATTTACGTAACATCTTTTTAAATAATAGCCTATGTGTTATTCTGATGTATAAGTCATGTTACCTATTATAAAATTTCATCAGAATACGTTCAATAGTTTTTGCGTGAAAGAATAACAAACATCCGTCCATCCATCCATTTATATTCACAAACTTTTGTGTTTATAATATTAATAGTAAGATGATTATGCGTTCGTAGAAGGCAACTATGCTGACCATAAAATGTTTACACTCTGTCCTGAGGCGATAAAAACCATCTCTCCTAAGAATATCCTTCAGTTCTTGTCCCTCACAGGTTTAGGTTGCAGGCTTAGGTTTTAGCGACCTCTGAAAGAGGACAAGCACATTAGATCTATGTAGGTCGCAGTGCTACAGGCACAATGACAATAACCCAAACCCCCGGTAAAAAAATGGGTTCAATATTATCAAATAGTATTATCAAATTTTGATGAAACTTTGCTGAAAGAAGTATGATAAAATAATCGACCTAGCTTGTCTTTAAAGAATAGCGAGTTTTTTTCTGGCACAAAATATATGTGAAGGTTAATGTAACCATAGTTATGTCACTATTACTTCAATTTTACAACTGGCATTGATACGACCTGTTTTTTTTCG
>NW_026712953.1:0-33336 GCF_030625045.1 Achroia grisella
TTATTATTAGCCCTTATAAATATTTACTGAAATATCCCAATTACCCATAAAAATATATATCACCTACCCCACCCCACCCCCCCCATAAAACCCACCCCCCCCCTACAATTACCCCCGGAACGACTGTTCGCACATCATTGTGTGACACCTCGTTTTAATCAGCATAAAAAGCCCTAATAAACTACCCCAAAAACATCCCTATAGCTCAAAAATATTTTTTGAAAAAATCAAAAAATTTTTTTTTTCAGAAAATTTTTTGAAAATTTTTTAAAAAAGTGAAACTGAATTCCCCTCAAACCCTAAGTCCCAACCCCTAAAATTGCACCCCCTGGAAAACCCCCCCTTCAAAAAATTATTAGCCCCCTATAAATATTTACTGAAATATCCTAAGTACCCATAAAAATATATCACCTACCCCACCCCACCCCCCCATAAAACCCCCCACCCCTATAAATACCTCCGGAACGACTGTTCGCACATCATTGTGTGACACCTCGTTTTAATCAGCATAAAAAGCCCTAATAAACTACCCCAAAACATCCCTATAGCTCAAAAATATTTTTTTGAAAAAATCAAAAATTTTTTCAAAAAATTTTTTGAAAATTTTTTAAAGTGAAACTGATTTCCCCTCAAACCCTAAGTCCCAACCCCTAAAAATTGCACCCCCTGGAAAACCCCCTTCAAAAAATTATTAGCCCCTATAAATATTTACTGAAATATCCCAAGTACCCATAAAAATATATCACCTATCCCACCCCACCCCCCCATAAAACCCCCCACCCCCCCTATAATTATCTCCCAAGCGGCAGATCGCACGTTGACGTGTGACAGCTCGTTTTAATCAGCATAAAAAGTCCTAATAAATTACCCCAACAAAATCCCAATAGCTCAAAAATATTTTTTGAAAAATCAAAAGTTTTTCAAAAAATTTTTTGAAAATTTTTTAAAGTGAAACTGATTTCCCCTCAAACCCTAAATCCCAACCCCTATAATTTCACCCCCTGAAACCCCCCCCCCCCCTTCTAAAAATTATTGACACCTCGTTTTAATCCTATAAATAATTACTGAAACATCCCAAGTACCCATAAAAATATACCACATACCCCACCCCACCCCCCATAAAACCCCCTACTCCCCCTATAATTATTTCCTAAGCGGCTGATCGCACGTTAACGTGTGACAGCGCGGTTAATCAGCATACCCCACCCCACTCCCCCCATAAATCCCCCTACCCCCCCCCCCCCCCCTATAATTATCTCTTAAACGGCTGATCGCACGTCAACGTGTGACAGCTCGTTTTAATCAGCATAGAAAGCCCTAATAAACTACCCCAACATAATCCCACTAAATCCCAAGTACCCATAATATTATACCACTTATTCCCCCAACCCCCATAAAACACCACACCCCCCTTTTTTAAAATTATTCCCCTCAAACCCTAAGACCCAACCCCCATAGGCCACCTGACAGAATCCCGGTTTAACCATAACATATAGTTTGATAAGATTTAAATATAAGATAAATTAAGATAAACCAAAAATTGTATACTACGGCTTTATTATTCACCCATAATATACACCCAATTCATACTAAAATTGTAAAACTAAAATAGAAATAATTAGGAAAACCCATTTAAAACTGTAAAATATTGACATAATAAATAGTAAACAATCAAACGCAACAAACAGAGTAGAATAGTACAAATTGTATAAATAAAACATATAATTAGGAAAATAAAAATTGTAAAATAGAGTAAGTAGAATAAAACCGGAACTGTACTAGAGTAGATTTTGCTACTTCTTCTATATATTGACAATTGACGGATATAGGAATTGACTAGTATATACACAATACCCCCTATACAGGTACTGTATATATACAAAGTAATAGTAGGTAGTTAGGTAAAACGAATAATTGCACCGTAACATTTACCACCTATTGACGCCCAAAGCGGAGAACATATACTTAGTGACCCTCTTTACAGGCACTAAGTATACACACACACCGTCCACGGAGGACCTAAAACAAATTACACACACACAACACACCGTCCACACCATGTTCGGGCTGAGGACTCCGCCGAGGATTCCAAGGAGAGCGAGTGCAGCCACACCACCAGAGCCGGCAGCCAATACCAGCGTACGGCGCAGCATCGGGGAGATCGAGGCGAAAATTGCCCCAAAATCTGCAACAAAAAGCAGGACAGAGGAGGCACGCCTATGCAACAACAAGGCGAAATCCAACTTGGCCCTGTTCAAAAACCTCCGCCGAGACCTCAAAGACGACACCGCGGCTCAGGTGGAAAAGCTGTACAGGCTAGTAAAGGAGTCAGAAGCGGAACTAGAAAAGCTAAAGGTAGAAAGAAGAAAGGAGAAGGGGACATCACCGGAAAAGGAGAAGGAAGCCGAGAAGAACAAGGAAGAAGAAGAGAAGAATAAGGAGAAAGGAGAAATAGAGAAGAAAATGGAAGAAATTATGGACGGGATAAGAGAAAACAACAGAATACTAAGGGAAAATGCAGAAAGGATGGAAGAGATACAGAGAGAAGCAAAAGAGAGTAGAGAGAAAGAACAGGAAGCAAGGGCAATGCATGCGACGTACGCCGAGGCGACAGCCACTGGGAAAGGAAGACGCACAGAGGAGAGGAAAACCTTACACTCGGTGGTCGTCGCCTCAAAGGACGAAGAGGACTCAGCGGAGGTAGTCCTGGAAAAGATCAGGGAGACGGTCGATGCAAAGGAGGGTTGGGTCCGTGTGGAGCGTGTCAGGAAGGCCAAGGATCGGAAGGTGATTGTGGGGTGTGCTGGGGAAGCGGACAAGGCGAAGATCAGGGAAAGGCTGAGGAGTGCAGGGAAGGGACTGGTCGTCGAGGACGTGAAGAACAGAGACCCCCTTCTGGTTCTCAGAGACGTGCTAAAAGTGCACTCAGACGCGGATGTGCTAAAAGCGCTCAGAAACCAGAACGGGGCTGTTTTTCGCGGCCTCGGAAAGGAGGAGGACAGAGTAGCGGTCAAATATAGGAAGAGGGCAAGGAACCAGCACACCACACATATTGTACTGGAGGTCTCACCCGCCGTCTGGAAGAGGGCACTCGAGGAAGATCGTCTCCGTATCGACCTGCAAAGGGTCCGGGTAGACGATCAATCCCCCCTGGTGCAGTGTACCAGGTGCTTAGCCTATGGGCACAGTAAGCGGTTCTGCAAAGAACACGCGGACCTGTGCAGCTATTGCGGGGGACTGCACCAGAAGAACGAGTGCCCTGACTGGAGGGCGGGGGCGACACCCAGCTGCATAAATTGCCACCGATCCAAGGCTGAGGACACGGGCCACACGGCATTCAATGATGAGTGCCCTGTGCGTAGGAGATGGGACTCGCTGGCCCGGGCATCAGTAGCATACTGCTAAAGTTGCCCCGGGGAACGCCCGAAAACACCAGGTGCTCCAAGTAAATTTACAACGCAGTAAGATCGCCACCGGAGAGCTGCTTATGGAAGCCGCCGACCGGGGAGTTTCAATAGCTCTGCTCCAGGAGCCCTATGTGGGAGGAAAAGGGAAAGTAGCGGGACGCAGGGGCGTCAGAGTCTATCAGTCTTCCGGAGCGGACGGAGGTGATGTGAAGGCCGCCATCATGGTTTTCGATGGAGGCCTTCATATCACCCAACATCCTGAATACACCACCAAAAACATCACGGTGGTGACCGTCCGCTCGGGAAGCTGGGGGATGACGTTTGCGTCCTACTACTTTGAACCGGACCAACCCATAGAGCCATACCTGGGGCAGCTAGAGAAAATCAGAGAGGGGTCGGGGCCAACAGGCTGATCATCGGTGGCGATGCGAACGCGAAGAGCATCTGGTGGGGCAGCCCTCGGGAAGACCGAAGAGGCGAACTGATGCGCGGGCTAATCTGCGAGTCCGGCATGAACGTGCTGAACGTGGGATCCGCTCCAACTTTCGACACATGGCGGGGGGAGACACTACAGTAGCCACGTAGACGTGACGGCGTGTACTGATGGGGCGCTCGGCCTGGTGACTGGTTGGAGAGTCGATGATTCTCTAACCAGTTCGGACCACAACGGTATTACATTTCACGTACACATTACAAAGTCAAAAGGAACAGAAATAACACGAACCACGCGCATATACAACACAAAGAAAGCAAATTGGAGCCAATTTCGTGAGAAATTGGCCCAAATTATGCAAGACACACACTTAACACCACAGAAACTCGAAACAGTAACACAACACTCACAACTCGAACACACGATTGAAAAATACACAGAGGCAATTACACTCACCTGCAGACAGACAATACCATACAAGAAAAATACAGAAACACTTACCATACCGTGGTGGACGGACGATCTCACGAAGATGAAGCGTGAGGTCGTCACCCGGAGGCGCCGCATCAGGAACGCGCAGCCGGCGCAGAGGGCTGCTGTAGTGGCTCTCTACCTAGAACAGAATAAAAAATATCAGGAAGCCGTAAAACAAGCACAGGTCGAGAGTTGGAGGGGATTCTGCGGGAAGCAGGACAGGGAAGGTATGTGGGAAGGGATATACAGGGTGATAGGAAGGACAAGGGGCAGGGAGGAGGATGTCATGCTGGAGGAGGGGGGGAAAAAATTGGACGCACAAAGATCAGCGGACCTCATTGCCCGAAGGTTTTACCCAGAGGACAGCAGGGAAAAGGAGAATGAGGATCATGAGGAGGTGAGAAGGAAAGCGGATGAGGTTAACGGAGAGGAAGGAGATGGGTATGACCCCCCCTTCACCATGCTCGAATTGGAGTCTACGGTGGAGTCTTTCAATCCGAAAAAGGCCCCCGGTGCAGATGGGTTTACGGCCGACATCTGTTCGGGAGCGATTGGTGGTAACCCGGTATACTTCCTGGCCCTGCTGAATAGGTGTCTCGCGCTCCAGTATTTCCCCAGAAGATGGAAGGAGGCAACCGTCATTGTCCTCAGGAAGCCAGGCAAAAGCTCGTACACCGACCCCAAGTCGTACAGGCCTATAGGACTGTTACCGGTTCTGGGGAAGGTGTACGAGAAGATGCTGGTCGCTCGGCTCAGGTATCACCTACTGCCGAGGTTTAGTACTCGTCAGTTCGGATTCATGCCACAGCGCAGTGCCGAAGACGCCCTCTATAAGTTAATGAAATATATAAGATCAAAAATAGAAGAGAAAAAGATCACGGTGTTAATCTCGCTAGACATAGAGGGCGCCTTCGACAGTGCGTGGTGGCCGATGATAAGGGTCCGACTGGCTGAGGAAAAGTGCCCGGTGAACCTGAGACGGGCGATCGACAGCTACCTGAGTGACAGGACGGTTGAGGTGAGGTATGCTGGGGCGCGGGCAATCCGGCAGGCAGGGCTGGGATGTGTGCAGGGCTCAATAGGGGGACCACTTTTGTGGAATGTACTACTGGACCCCCTATTGAGAGAGCTCGAACAGCAGGGCATCTACTGCCAGGCGTTCGCGGACGATGTCGCGCTCGTATTCGATGGGTGGACGGCCTTAGACATTGAGCGTCGTGCCAATGCCGCCCTCGAACATGTTCGGGCGTGGGGTGTCAGAAGTAAATTAAGATTCGCACCGCATAAGACCAGCGCAATATTAATGACGAGAAAATTGAAATATGACACACCACGCCTGAGCATGGGAGGGGTAGACATTGGCATGACAGACAAGGTCAAACTTCTGGGGCTCACCATTGACCACCGGCTGACCTTCAACGCCCATATGGCGGATGTTTGTAAAAGGGCTATAGCCATTTACAAACAGTTGGCTAGGGCGGCAAAGGTCAGCTGGGGTCTGCACCCAGAAGTGACAAGGACCATCTACACGGCAGCGGTGGAGCCGATAGTTCTGTATGCGGCAAGCGCTTGGGCCCCCTCGGTCTCCAAGCTGGAATTTCGGAAGCAGCTGAACGTGGTGCAGAGGGGCTTCGCCCAAAAAATTTGCAGGGCGTACCGCACGGTCTCTCTGGACTCCGCCCTGGTCTTATCCGGACTCCTCCCTCTCGACCTTCGCATACGCGAAGTCGCCTCGCTGTACGAGGCGAAGAGGGGCGAGCCCGGCGACCTGGTGGGGGACAGAGAGGTCGAGCGAATGACGCCTGCAGTTGAAAAGCCCCATCCGGCAAGGCAAAGGAGGCTGGAGTTCCAGGACCTGGTAGACGACGCAAAATACCAAGAAGTCAGAGAACACCACGAAATTAGAGTCTTCACCGATGGGAGCAAGATTGAGGGCCGGGTCGGTGCAGCTCTGTCAGTGTGGAACAGAGCGGCCGAAACCAAGGCCCTCAAACTTGCTCTCTCGGCACACTGCACAGTATACCAGGCGGAGCTCCTGGCTCTGAGCCGAGCCATGGGGCTAATCTCGGAACATCCTGCAACCACGTTCGGCATCCTCAGCGACTCCAGGGCTGCAATACAAACGGTGATAAACCCGTCAACCACCCACCCCCTAGCGGTAGAATTTAGGGAAAGGTATAGAACATCTTCAGAGAGCGGCAAAATTATAAATTTATATTGGATCAAGGCACACGCGGGGTGGGAGGGAAACGAGAGGGCCGACCATCTGGCCAAGGATGCAGCCCTGAAGTTAAAGAGGAGGTCGGACTACGACTGGTGCCCTGTCTCATTCGCCAAGCGTCTGATCCGGGATCGGACGATTGGGGAGTGGGACAATAGGTACCAGTGTAGCGAGACTGCTTCCGTTACAAAATTATTCTTCCCAAGCGCAGCCGAAGCGTACAGAACTGTCGGCAAAATCGCAAAAAACAGCTACACTGCACAACTGTTCACAGGGCATGGCGGGTTCGCTGCTTATCTGCATCGATTCCACCTCAGAGACGACCCGTCGTGTCCATGTGACAGCGACACTCCACAAACTATACAACACATCTTATCACACTGCCCCCGTTTTGGCGCACTAAGAAATGAAATTAGCATTAAAATAGACACAGAAATAAAAGAAGAGAATTATAAGGAAATCATAGGAAATAGAAAGAAAAGAGAGGAATTTATAAAATACAGTACATTATTAATAGAAAAAGTAGCAAAAGAAAATAGAAAGTAAAATTATATTACATAGTATAATGGGTATACTAATGAATAATATAAAATAAAATAGAATGTAATAAAATAAAAACATAAAATAGAAATGTAGTGTAATAAAAATAAATATAAAATAAGTAAATGTATGAAACAATAAAAATAGAAATAGAAATAGAAATAAGAACCCTGTAAAATGTATCCCTAAAATAGTATAAGTGAAACCTAGGCTAAGACAAAAAATGTAAAATAAATAAAACGTGTGTGTGTAATTAATTCCAAAAATAAAAAACCTGGAATTTAACATCCGGGACGATCTGTGGATCGGACACCCTATCCCCCTAGCTTGTAAGTAGTTATAAGTTAGTCGACGGCCCACCCTGAAATAGCGGTGGGGAGGTAGGCTCCGATAAATTATAAAAAAAAAAAAAAAACCTAACCTAACCTAACCTAACCTAACCTAACCTAACCTAACCTTTTTTTTTTTTTTTTTTTTTTTTTTTTTTTTTTTTTTTTTTTTTTTAACGTGTGGAAAATCTTCAAAAGACCGTCACCTCGCCGGAGGGATGGCGAGGTGGTGTGTGAGACTTGACTCACTAAAAACCACACGGTATACCTCGAGGTGCCTTTGAGCCGAGGACAGGGGTTCGCATTTGCATTCCACCCTGACCCCGGCGGCATGGCCCGTCCTGTAGATGTTGTAGGACGGGCCCCCTCTCTCTGGTTAGGGTGCTCTGGACGCACCCTACCTACTCTTGGAGGCGCGTGGGTACACGCGCGCACCTCCAGGGGCCTGGCTATGGGGCAACGCCTCCCTCAAGGCATCGCCCCGGCCCCTGTGGGGGGTAGAGTCAGGACGGAGTTGGGCTCGTCCCGACGTCTACGCCTGGTCCTCCGGCGGCGGATCACTGGGGCGGATGGGTCGTTCTCACGTTCCCTCTCCGCCGCCTCCTTCTGCGACATCACTGCTTCGCAGAAGGCCACCATTGCCAGCCACGACCTCTCGCTCCTGACCATTTCCCGAACTACATTCGGCAGCGAGAGGTCGTCCCCCACATCCGCGACCAAGACGCGGCGCTCCTCTGCAAAAGCAGGGCACTCCTCCAGCACGTGCTGCGCCGTGTCCTGGTCGCATCCACACTGGTGGCAGCAAGTTGTCGGCTCTCTTCTCGCGACGTTACACAGGTACCGCCCGAAACAGCCATGTCCGGACAGCACCTGTGTAAGTCGGTAGGTCAGCGGTCCACGCCGCCTGCCCATCCACTTCTTCAGTACGGGACGGACAGCTTCGACGGTCCTCAGGCCAGCCGTAGGATATGCCAGCCTCTGCTGCCATTTCTCCCTGAGGACTCGCCGAAGATGGGATTTCCGTTCCGCGATTTCCACTCCAGAAGGCTCTCCTCCCTGGGCCTTGGCCTCCGCGCGCCAGTGATATAGAGACGCGCGGGATTCTGCCTCTAAGTCCCAGGGCGGAGAGCCCGCAAGCAAGCACGCCGCCTCACCCGAGATGGTGCGGTACCCTCGGATGGCCCTCACAGCCATCGCTCGCTGCGGACGCAGGAGCGTGGCTGTGTTTTCCCTGGACAGGGCCCCATGCCAAATGGGGGCCCCGTATAGGGCCATCGACTGCACCACATTCAGGTAGAGACGGCGGCAATTGCCACCCGGCCCCCCGATATTGGGCAACAACCAGCTTAGAGCGCCGGCCGTCGCCATAAGACGAGGAGCCAGGTTCCTGAAGTGGAACCGGAAATCCCAGCGACTGTCGAGGTCAAGCCCGAGGTACCTGATGTACGGCCTGACCTCCAGACTGTGGCCGCTGACCACGAGACGGGCTCCTGGCGGCGGCGCTCTACGGGGCCCATGAAAACACAGGACCTCCGTCTTGTCGAGCGCCACCTCGAGCCCCAATCTCCTTATTCTGCCGACAACTTGCGTCACACTGGCGGTAGCCAACCGGGCAGCCTCCCGGTAGTCCTGGCCCCGAGAGGTGACCAGCGTGTCGTCCGCGTAACATACGACGCTGGTACCCCGGAGCAGAGCGCCCCGCAGATTCCAATCGTAGCCGATGTTCCACAGGACCGGACCCAGAACCGATCCCTGTGGAACACCGCGCTGCATCTCCCTCTCTACCATCGCGCCATTCCGCCCGATGCACACCACCTTCCGCTCTTGAAGGTAGGCCCCGATCACGTCCCTCAGGTAGGGAGGCACTCTATGATGTTTTAGTGCCTCCCTTATACACTCGAAGGGGAGGGTGTTGAAGGCATTTTTGATATCCAAGGATACCGCCAACAACACCCCCCCTTTGGAAACCACATTCTCCGAGAGGGCACGGACTTGCGCGATCGCATCTATTGTGGACCGGCCCTCTCGGAAACCAAACTGGTTCGGGGAAAGATCGGGACCCACCTCGACCAGGTGCTTGACGAGGCGGCTCACTATAACCCTCTCAAATAGTTTGCCGACCTCGTCAAGGAGTACAATCGGGCGGAACGCCGAGGGAGAGATGGAATCTACGGGGCGTCCCTCCTTACGGAGCAGGACTACCCTGCCCGTTTTCCATTTATTGGGAAATCGTCCCGACTCCATGCACTCATTGAAGAGGCTATGGAGTCGGTCCCCAAGGGCACCAAGGGCCAAGTAGAGAGCGAGGCCGGGAACACCATCGGGTCCCGGGGCGGTGTTTTTGCCCCGGAGCCTGTCCACGGCCGTGGAGAACTCCGCCGTCGTTATTACCGGCACCCCAGCATCTACGGGACCGCCGTCGTCATGACGACCGCGCGGCCCCATTGGAGGGGGTGTGAACTCCGGCTGCTCTGGGAATAGAGCTGTCAACACCCCCTCCAATTGCTGGGGCTGGAGGCTCTCTGCCACGGGGGGCGTCCAGGGGCGTAGTTTGCCCCTTACGCTCCTGTATGGGCGCCCCCATGGATCTTTGTTGAGAGTCTCCAGGAGTTCCTCCTTGGCTCTCTCTTTGGCCCTGCTGATGGCGAGCTGCAGCGTCTTCTTCTTCTGCGTGTATTGCGCGTGCAGCTCAGCTTCTATAGCGGCGTCGCGGCCCCGCCTGAGACGGCGGTGCCTAGTGTACTGGCGTCTAGCGGCCATGCTTTCAACTCGCATGGCCGCTATCTCTTCGGACCACCAGTACACTTGACGTCTCGGAGGGGGAGGGCGGGCACGGGGCATGGCCGCATCACAGATGCGGGCCATGGCTTCCCCGAGCCAATTAGCTTCCTCCTCTACCTCCACAGGCCTGGATGGAGATGGTGACCAGGCCTGCACTATAGAAGCCTCCACCAGCAAGTCTCTATTGAGACGCTTCAGTGCCCATTTGGGGAACGTCGGAGCGTTTCTCTCCGGGCGATCCGGGTGCGGAGCTCCGGACGGGGGGAGAATGTCGAACCTGATATAACGATGGTCCGACAGGGTCTCCACCTCGTCCATCACCTGCCAGCTCTGCACCCGACGTGCGATGGATGGAGTGGCAAGGGAGACATCCACTATAGATTCCCCCTGCCATCGCACGCATGTGGCGACCGACCCCACATTTAAAACTGCGAGATCGGACGCCACCGCCCAATCCTCCAGGACCGCGCCTCGCGCACTAGTACTGGGGGAACCCCAAGCCGTGGATTTGGCATTGAGGTCCCCCATGACGAGCACTGAACGGGCCGTGTGGACACTTATAACGGTGGCCAGCCCGTTCAGATACTGTTCGAATTCGGCGACGGTCCTGTTGGGAGAGAAGTACACTCCGACGACGACGATTTCCCCCCAACTCACAGCTATGTAGCCCCGGCCCCTGAAAAGGGGCGAACAGGGAGGGGAGGCAGAACTCCCCCCGACTCTGATGACGGCAACCAGGCCGTCGGAGTCGCCGAACCAATTTACAGATGACGGAACTCTGTATGGTTCGGCGACTACGACCAGATCCACGAGCCACTCAGCCGCACTCTGGAGGAGAAGATCCTGAGCTGCGGCTGCGTGGTTCGCGTTTGCCTGAAGGAGACGGAGGGATCTGGGAGCCATTAAGCGGCCGTCTCCTCTTCCAACCCTGCGTAACTATTAGTGGTTACGGCGGCGGCGGTCGCAGGAGGTGCGGGTGCCGGCCCCTTCTTAGCGATCTGCTTCCGTGAGGAGCAACTTTTGCTCCCCAGCCAGTGGCCCGCCGGTTTTCCTGCTTCGGAGCAGATCGCACACCCCGGTGCAGCAGTGCAGTCAGCAGCCTTATGACCTGGCTTGCTGCACCGGTAGCAAAGGCCGCTACGGTCCCCCTCGTGCGGGCACCGAGTTCTTACGTGCCCGTTTTGGAGGCACTTGTAGCAGCGTAGCGGCCTCTGCTTGAGGAGCTCCGCGGGGGCCGACACCCAGCCAATGCGGATGCGGGCTGCCGTGGTGATTTTCTTTATCACCAGGATGGGAGCCCGCACCCAGCAAGTGCCGAGACCCGAGGCGTTAACGCGAATTTCTCCTGTTTTCACGTCCTCGGGTCTGCATTGTCCATCCCTGGCGACCGCCTCTACCACGTCCTCTGTTGTAACAGAGTCGTCCAGGCCCATGATTCGCATTTCTGCTGATTTAGTGGGCCTGGAGACCTGTACGGGATTGTCCCCCAGAACTTCGCGGAGCCTCGCTGCAAGGGCATCCGCTTTTCCCCCGCTCTCGGAGCCAGGAATTTCCAAGATCCTGGCCCCTGTTGCGGCGGATTTAAACCGCACCTCCGTAATTCCCAGAGATGGGAGGTCAATTTTGGATTTGGCCTCCCTGAGAATGTCGGCATAGCTTGCCCCTGAGTTTCCTGCTTCTGTTGAGAGGGCGAGTATTACCGCCGCAGAGCGAGGAGCCCGAAGTTTACTGGGGGACGGAACCCCCTTCTTCTTCTGGGACCCGCCAGCCTTCTTGGATTGCCCGCCGGATGGGCCCGCTTTGGTCTCAGGTTGGACCGTGATGCGTCCGTTTTTCTTCACTACGGTCGCCCACTTGTTGCCTGTAGGGGCGGATTTCTGCGATCCGGTTCCCGGGCCAGGTTTCGTTGAGGCAGCCGGCTCCGGTTGGGCCACCTTTTTCCCCTTCTTGGTCTTCTTAGCCCTGTTCTTCTTTGCTGCAGGCGCAGAGGCAGATGTAGCGGATGGTTCCGATGTTTCGGGATGAGTCCCAGGATCCATCGGCGCCGGGATCATTTCAGCCTCTACCACTCTGACTTCTGCCGTCGACTGCCTGATGGGGGGCCGTCTTGCCTCCCAAGCGTCGAACCTGAGCTGCATAACTCGGATGACCTCGTCCGCAATCGTGCGTTTAAGGTCATCAGACCCGCTTGAGCTCGTCTGCCGGGTCTGAGTTTGCAGCGCTTGGGAGGTACGCTCATTCTCCGCTTTCAATTGGGCGACTTCAGTTCTTAGGTCCTCGAGCTGTTTGCGGAGAACTTGCACCTCATTCTCGAGACGGGAATTAATAGTCTTTAGGTGTTCGTTCTCCTCATTGACCGTTCTTTTGGCCAGGACCTGGGCCGCTTCACTTATAGAGGCCGCCGACTCCTTCAGGGCATTGACAAAAGTGCCCTTCAGGTTTTTTGACTTAGAGGCCACGCTGAGCACCACCTGTATGTTTTGTAGCACCTGCCTCTGCAGGGCTTCCACCGTCACATCGTCGGGGTTGGTGTTTCCCCCATCTAATGTTACCTTGCTCAGCCTGGCCGCCCTTGTCTCCGCCAGCAGCTCCTTCTCCGCTTCGTTCTGAAGCATTTGGCGTTGGACCTCTGCCAGTTCTTTTTTTGCCCTTGCCAACCCTACATAGTCCCCGGTTGTTGGGGGTCTACCTCTCGCTCTACGCAGCGGCCTGGTCTTATTTGGCTGCGAATCATGTATCGGCGATTCCGGTTCTGAGCGAGCCGACACCAAACTTGACTCGGAATCATCCGAATCCTCCTCTAACATCTGATGTTTTGTTGTTTTTACTTTTTCCATATTGTTCCCACGAGCGTGGGGGATAGGTTGCGTAGGCAGCGTGGCCCCCTGCTACTACCTACGGTCTTATACGCCGGGAGGGCGACAGGTGCTCCCGGGTTTTACGCTAGCGACAGGTTTAACGCCCCTGCCACCACTAGGCACTCTCTCGGCACGTAGACCTTAGAGTGGACGAATTTTTTAAAGAGGTTGTCTCCTCGCGGCCCGGGCGGTTAAGCCAAGGCCCCCGTTCCTGACTAACTAGGCTGATAGACATGACATCAACACCTAGCGTCAGGGTTACGGTTTGCGATCGGGGGCACGATTGTGCCTGCCCGGCTGCGCAGTGAAGCACCCGCCAGGCCCGACCATGTCTCACTCAACGATGTCCCTCTAACTTGTAGAGGGCATGAAGAGGAGGGAACAATCGACGGCGCCAGACGGCGACGACGAAAACACAACGGTGTCGACGAGGACTAGGAACGGAAGTAGACGACGACATAAAATGTCGACAGAAAACAACACGAACGATGCCAACGACGACGGACAAACACTATTTAACAAACACATTAATTTAACAAATAGGGACAACACAGTCTATGTACAGTTATGTACAAGGTGGAGATGTGCCAGAGATGACACTCACACCCCACTCGACGAACCATTCGGAGCTCCGGTCTCCTCGGCTAACCCGAGGTATGGGAACCCGCGAACTGTCGACACCTCTCCCTGGGTGGACGATGGTGTTGTCCACCCCCTACTCGCCGGGCTACTGGCCGACATAGTAGCCGTATCCCGAAGGAACGACTACTATCCCGCCCGGGGCGTACCAGAACCAAACCATTGCTCGGCCACCGTTCCCCGCGGACGTATCCACGAGGATGGGGAAGCCTCCCAATGGCAGGCCCATACTAGGAGGTTGCCCGACCCACGCCCCAACCTAACCTAACCTAACCTAACCTAACCTAACCTAACCTAACCTAACCTAACCTAACCTAACCTAACCTAACCTAACCTAACCTAACCTAACCTTTTTTTTTTTTTTTTTTTTTTTTTTTTTTTTTTTTTTTTTTTTTTTTAACGAGGGGAAAGGTTTCAATACCGAAACGTCCGCCTTTATGAAGGGGAGCGGACGAATACTGTGGGACTGGACGAATCCGACCCACCAAAACCCCTCGGTGTTCCTCCAAATACCACGAAAGATGCCTTCGTGCGGGTTCGCATTTGCATTCAACCGCACTCCGGCCGCGGGTCTCCAGTGAAGGAGCCGCCGAAGTTGGGCGCGGGGACCACTCCACGCCCACACTCCACGGATCACTCGCCTCCTGGGAACTTCGGATGCCCCTACATCCTCCGCTCCGAGTGTCCAAGTTGGGGCTTCGGGTGAAAATACACCTTCCGCCCCCCACGCAAAGGCCGCGATCGCCGCTGCGTTGCGCTAGAAGCGCACCGCAGCCGCGACCGCGTATAGCCTTCCCCCCGGACGGAAGCGGTCCTGAAGGCACCGCTCCGCCCGGTGCCCCGACGGGTCGGGGCGACACACGCATACTTACCTTCGGCGACGTGCTCCCTGCGCCGTCAGCAGTCTGCCCACCAAGCCGCACCAAGGCGCAGCCCGGGGATGTCCTCCGCAGATAGGACTCCCGATCTTAACATGTTAAAATCGGGAGCTGCCTACTCGTGAATACTTACCCAGATTCGCGATGCGCCTCCGGGACCGTATCCTCCGTAAGCACTACCGCGCCACACGGTTAAACCGTAGGCGCCGGTAGTGTTGCCTCCTCGAGTGTTGCCCAGCGTCCGAAGACGCCTAGCAACGATCCTCCCGCTGTCTTCTCACGCCGCGTCGACTCCGTCGTCTGCGGGCGCTCCTCGCCCGGACGACGTCCTCCTCGTCGACAGCCGCGCCGACCGCCAGAGGTTTTTTATAGAGGTTGTCTCCTCGCAGCCCCGGGCGAACCCAGGGCCCCCGTTCTCACACTGGGCGTACGACCACTGTCATCACACCCAGTGCAAGTTTACGGTATGAAGATACACTCGCAGTCTTCGCCAGAGACAACTCCGTCGTCTACGGGCACTCCTGCCCGCAACTCCGTCCTCCTCATGACTCTGACTCCGACCGCGAGAGGTTTTTTATAGAGGTTGTCTCCTCGCAGCCCCGAGCGAACCCAGGGCCCCCGCTCCCACACCGGGCGGACGACCTCCTGTCATCACACCCAGTGCAAGTTTACGGTATGAAGGTACACTCGTAGTCTTCGCCAGAGATAACTCCGTCGTCTACGGGCACTCCTGCCCGCAACTCCGTCCTCCTCATCAACTCTGACGCCGACCGCGAGCGGTTTTTTATAGAGGTTGGCTCCTCGCAGCCCCGGGCGAACCCAGGGCCCCCGCTCTCACACTAGGTGGACGACCTCCTGTCATCAACACCCAGTGCAAGTTTGCGGTGTGAGTCAGTCCGGCTATGCGCAAAGCACCACCGGACCCGACCCGAATGCTTCGCTCACGGCCTGGACGGGTCCCGGTTGGGGTCAGGACCCATTGTCCTAGCCGCTCGCGTCGCCCTCTCGCCGAAATCGGCCTAGGTGGCACGCCACCATAATTGGACGGGCGCCGTTAAACAGCGCCCACCCCCTACTCGCCGGGCTACTGGCCGACATAGTAGCAGTATCCCGAAGGAACGTCTACTATCCCGCCCGGGGCGTACCAGAACCAAACCATTGCTCGGCCACCGTTCCCCGCGGACGTATCCACGAGGATGGGGAAGCCTCCCAATGGCAGGCCCATACTAGGAGGTTGCCCGACCACACGCCCCAACCTAACCTAACCTTTTTTTTTTTTTTTTTTTTTTTTTTTTTTTTTTTTTTCACGTCAGGAAAATCCATCATGGAGAACCATTCCCTTAGGGAAGAATGGATACTGCCGGACTCCTACCTGCTAAAAACCTGACGACTGTTCCTCCTCGACATAATCGCCGTGGCCATGGGATACGCAAAAGCATTCACCAAGACCACCGGCATGGTTCCCATCGAAGGGACCTCCATCTAGGCGTGCAGGGAACAGTCTCTGCACGCCACCTCCAGACCCTAAAACCTCCCCGGCGAGCTTCGGATTGCCCTAACAATCCTCCACCCTAGGGTCAATTTTGGAGTCGATGCACACCTGATTTTACTCAAGTGTCCATCGACTCCCCCCCCCCACCTGTGGCCCGTGCCGCGGCTCGGGCCTTTGGCGGGCGACACATGTTCGTGACGCCCACTCTATGGTCGGAATTCCGACCCGCCGCGGCACAGTACCGACAGTGCGGTGATGGCGCGGCGCACCGTGCGGCCTTGTGGCCGGGCTCGCTGCAGCGGAAACAGATTCCGCTGCTGTCTTCCCCGGCGGTGCATCGGATGCCCACATGGCCTGTAAGCAGGCACCGATAACACCGCTGAGGACGCGGGTCCAGCGACTGTACCCGCGCCATCACCCACCCTATCCGTAGCCGGCCGGCCTCGGCCAACTTCTTGGCGGCAGCCACAGGGCACCGCACCCACACGGAGCCCGTACCCTGGGAGTTGCGCCGGATTTCCCCGGTTTTCACCGAGGACTCCAGGCAACCCCCCTCGCGCATAACAGCGACGATCACGTCAGCCACCAGTGTCGAGTCATCCAGGTCTCCGATTCTCAGCTCGGCCGACTTAACTGGCCTGGAGACCCGGACGACGTCCTCGGACAGGACCTCCTCGATCCTGGCGGCCAACGCGTCCGCCGCCTCCCCTGTGTTGGTACCGGGTATTTCAAGAATACGGGCTCCGGTCCTTCCCACGCGGAACCTCAGGTCGGTGATACCGAGCTGGGCCAAGGAGATCTTGGCCTTCGCCTCGGTTAGCACCGACCCGTAGGTGACGCCCCGCTCCTCGGCTCCCGGCCTCATGGTCAGGACGACCGCCGATGACCGAGGGGGACGCGCTTTCACTTTCCGCGCGGAAGGCTTCCGCTGCGGTTGCTCCTTGTGGCCGCCGCTTGGCGCCTTCGTTGGTCGCGCGCTGGTGGGACCCGCCTGGCTTGCGCCAGCACCTTTGCGCTTCCCACGCCTCACAACCGTCGCCCAGCCCTCCTTGTTCGCTCCAGACGTCGACGGTTGTGAGGCATGTCCTCCACTGGGCTCTCGAACCCTGTCAGCCGCTGCACCGGATGATCCGGCAGTAGGCGTACTCTTGGCGGCCTTTTGCGGCCGCGTTCGCTTCGCCGAAATCCGCTCCTCCATTTCGGCGAAGCGGGTGTTCATCATTTCGCCTACTCGCCGGATGATCCGGTCTTCGGCGTCCTCTGACAGGGTTCGGGGCGTGGCACCTTCCGGCGCTTCCGCCGTAGTCCCCGTAATCACCACCGGCGGGAGCTCGGTGGCGGTCTGCAGCTCCTCCAGCTGGCGCATGGTCTTATGCAGGGCGGCGCGGTCTAGAGCGTTGGACTTCTTAAGGTCCTCTAGATGTCTGGCGCTCTCCCGCGCCTGCCTCTGCCATTCCTCCCTCTCCGCCTTCAACGCGGCCAGCTCTTCGGCCAACGCGGCGGAAGACTGCGACGCCATCTGGAGCTGTCGGAACTTCTTCCTCTCCTCGACAGACTCCTTCAGCATCGCAGCCTTCATCTCCCTGACCATGTTCAACTCCTCGCGGAGTTTGCGGATCTCCCGCCTGAGGGCTTCCTCCTCCGGGTTCGACGACCTTTGCCTCAGGGCACCCGACGCCAATCGGATGGTGTGGATGGCGCGGTTGATCTCACCGACTATAGTGCCCTTCAGGTTGCTGGACTTTCTCACTGCAGCAAGGACCTGAAGGGCACTATCCTCAACCTTGGCGCCCAGCTCGTCGGCGCCCAGCGTGGCGTTCTCCGCTGACTCCCTGCGGGCGCGCGAGACGGACCTGGACGATTCGGGTTCAGAGGCCGAAACCCCTGTACCCGATCGCGCCGCAGACTTGGCCGCTCGCGCTCCCCTCTTGGCCGTTGGAGGGCCCCTGGCCCTGCTCCTCCGTGCCGCAGATGACAGCTGCACGTGGTTGGCTTCGTCATCGTCAGAGTCCAGCTCTTGACCCCTCTCAGCGATCCTCCTCTTTCGATGTTTTTTGGGGGCGAGGTACTCCCTCTCGCCTCCCCAAGGTTGTCATCGGACCGGAATGACATTGAGGACCCTGTGCATTCCGAGTCCATGTCCGCCACGTGCAGTTCGAGGGCCTCGAGATAGTTGACGGCCCCGTACTTCCTCATCAGCTCCCTCTGGTACTTTTCCTCATCGCTGTTCGTGTCCCCCCCAGAGTACGTGGGACGGCCCACCCCCGGCAAATCCGGTGCGGTGGGGGAGGATTCTCCGGCCGCAGAGCGACCGGTACCTCCCTGGGGTAATATACTTTTCCGTTCAGCCATGAGTTGTATTGTTCCTTTTAACGGGTGTGGTCCCGACCTCCTGCCACCAACGACGAAGAAAGAAAAAATAAGAACAACCAAAAAGACAGCAAAGACAAAAGACAGAAAAAGACAGATAACAACCAAAAACAAATAAAAACCAAAATAAATTAAAACAAATAAAAAGAAGACAAAAACGAAAACAAAATAAGAAGAAACAACCAAAAAATAAAAACGAAGAGAAAGTTGGGGGGGTTCGCCGGCTCCGGCAGCCTCGACCTTGTCGAGGCATGGGAAACCGCGAACACGCCCAACCTGCCGGGCTACTGGCCGACATAGTAGCCGTATCCCGAAGGAACGACTACTATCCCGCCCGGGGCGTACCAGAACCAAACCATTGCTCGGCCACCGTTCCCCGCGGACGTATCCACGAGGATGGGGAAGCCTCCCAATGGCAGGCCCATACTAGGAGGTTGCCCGACCCACGCCCCAACCTAACCTAACCTAACCTAACCTTTTTTTTTTTTTTTTTTTTTTTTTTTTTTTTTTTTTTTTTCACTTGGAGAAAATCCGTCATGGAGACCCGCCGGCCCCGGGGGAAGCCCGCGGGTACTGTGAGACTCCTACTCACTAAAAACTCCAAGATGTCCCTCACCCAACGCCTAAGCCGGAGTCGCGGGATCGATGACATTCTACCGCAACTCCGGCGGCGGTGGCCCACTCTAGCAGCGGGCCCCATCTCTGCGGGTTCCATAGCGGAACCCACTACTTCCCCTCCTCTTCCCTGGGGAAGGCGCGCGGGGACATGCGCGCGACTTCTTCGGGCCTAGTGTGGTGGGGTGGGACCGCCCCCGCGGTCGTCACCCCGGCCCGGTAGCGATCGAGGAGCGGCTAGTTACCGCCCCTACCTCCCTGATCGCCAGGAGGGGGACTGGGCTCGTGGCCCGTCTCCATCCCCTCCTCCTGAACGCTCCTTCGGCCTGGGGCCTGAGTGGCTGGCCGTTTCGCCTTCTTGTTTTTGGGCGGGGTGCATGATTTCGCACCCACCCAATGGTTCGCCGGACGACCCAGCGCGGCACAGACGACGCACCGCGGATCAGCTGTGCAGGTTGCCGCACGGTGACCTTCTTCCCCGCAACGGTAGCAAAGACCGCTGCGATCCTGGGTGTGTGAGCACTGATTGCTCACATGTCCTCCTTCCAGGCATCGGAAGCATCGCAGCGGCCTTTGCCGGAGGAGCTCCGTCCGCGCCGAGACCCACCCTATGCGAATGTGCTTCGCCGCGGTCGCCTTCTTAATGGCCGCCACGGGGCCGCGAACCCAGCAGGTCCCCATCCCGGAGGTATTGCGGCGGATGTCACCGACCCTTACCGCATCCGGCTGGCATTCCCCGACTTGGGCAACTGCCACCGCCACCTCCTCTGTCGTGGCAGAGTCGTCCAGGCCCATCACGCGCATTTCCGCGGTTTTGACGGGCCTGGCCACTTTTGCCATACTCTCCGGAATAAACTCCCGGAGCTTCGAAGCCAAGGCGTCGGCTTTTTCGCCGCTCTCTGCACCAGGGATCTCCAGAATTCTGGCTCCGGTGATGGCCTGGCGCAGTCGGAGCGCCTCTATACCGAGGGGGCGAAGGTCCACTCGGTTTTTCGCCTCCAATAGTATGTTGGCGTACGTCACACCCTCCCTCTCCGCAGCCGGGTCGATAGTTATTACCACCGCCGCAGAGCGGGGCGGTTTTAACTTAGACGGGGCTGGCGCGGTGGGCTTCGCCGGCTTTGATGTGCTCGGCTTAGCGCCATGGCGGCTCGTTGATGGTACGGCCTGTCCCTCCGTGACGTTGACCATCTTCCCCCGCTTACCCTTCACAACAGTGGCCCAAGAGGCTTCTGTTGGTTGGGATGGCTGTGTTGCCGGGGGGGCACGAGTCTCGACCGGTTGTGAGGCCGAGTGGGCTGCCTTCTTGGGCTTCCTCTTATTTCCGCCCTTAGCCTGGGGTGCTGGCCCCTGGGCGCTTGTCCTTGTGCCGCCCGCTAGAACCTGGGGAACTGAGCCCCGGCTTCCATCTTCCTGAGCGGGTGGGCGTCCTTCGGCCGAGACCTGGGGAGCTGGGAGGAGACGACCCTCGATACTCGCGAGTCGATCATCCATCATCTTCCCCATACGCTTGACCAGCCTCTCTTCCATGTTTTCGAGGACCCGGGGAGTCCCCATGGGTGCCTCTGTCTCGTCCGGTATTTGTCCGCCAGCCGTGGCACGCGATCGGCCAACCTCCTCGCGGAGGGCTGCCATTTCGGCGTCAAGGCGGGCAAACTCTTGCCTATAGCTGGCGATCTTCGCCTTGCTGTCAGCCACCTCTTTTTCCAAACGGGAGTTTGCCGCACGTAAACGTGCGCACTCGACCGTATCGGATCGGGACTTCAGGGCTTCCGCTGCTCTGCAAATTGAGGCAACAGAGTCCTTGACGTCCCTAACGACAGTACCCTTCAAATTGGCCGACTTACGGATGGCATCTAAGACCCGACTGGCCTCCCTCTCGATTTGGCCCCCAAGCTCGTCAGCAGCCCGTGTTTCCTCGTTAAATGAGGGTTTGCGGGAAGCCGCACGTGCCAGGGGCTTCTTCCTGGACTTGGCCGGTTCCACCTCCGGCGTTGTTCTTTCGGCCTCTTGTGATTGGGCCGCGTCATCGTCCGTGTCTATTGCCGTTATCCGCTGGAGGCGGACTCTGGCTTCCTTTAGGCCTATGGGGGCCTCCTTCCTCGTCAATGTTGTTGATGCTGCCGCCACCGCGGCAGTCTTCTTTTGGCGGCATAGCCACCGGCTCTGAGAACTTGCCGTCCCCGTGAAATTGATACCCAAAGATTTTTCGGGTATCTCCGTCTGCTGCAGGGCTTTGGTCCACCTTTTTGGGGACCGGTGTTGAACGCCCACTCCAGTCTGACTCTGAGTCGCCATCCGTCCGACGCCTTTTCCTCCTCAATGATCTGCGGGGGCCATCGACTGACGACCTCCCGCCATCGTCCAACGACATGCAGGAGCTGGAGAGGTCAGACCCCAATTCCAATTCTCGCTCTGCCATTTCCAGTTCGCGCACTAGCACGCTGAACGCCGCCGCATCTTCCGCGTTCAAATCTCCTCTCCTTGTCAACTCCTCTACGTCCTTCACGGACACCTCCTTCTCTCCGTCCTTCACGGACTCCGTCGTCGCACCGTCCTTCTCGGACAACCTAACCTAACCTAACCTAACCTAACCTAACCTTTTTTTTTTTTTTTTTTTTTTTTTTTTTTTAACGTGTGGAAAAATCTTCAAAAGACCGTCACCCCGCCGGAGGGATGGCGAGGTGGTGTGTGGGACTTGTACCCACTAAAAACCACACGGTGTACCTACGAGCGCCTATGCCGGAGCCAGGGGATTCGCAAGTGCATTCTACCCCAGCTCCGACGGCGACGGCCCGCCCTGTAGATGTTGTAGGGCAGGCCCCATCTCGTTTTGTGGTTAGGGCGACCTATTTCGCCCTACTCCATTGTGGAGGCGTGTGGGTACACGCGCACACCTCCGGGGCCTTCGGATTGGGGGGACTGCCTCCCTCAAGGCAGTCACCCCGGCCCCAGTGGGGGATAGAGGGGGGCGGAGTTGGGTACGCCCCCACCTCTAGGCCTGGCTCTTCTGCGGCGGAGGGAAGCGGGACGAGCTGACTCCCGCTCCCTTTCCGCCGCCTCCTTCCGCGAGATAACTTCCTCGCAGAAGGAGCTTACCGCCAGCCACGATCTCTCGCTACTGATCATCCTCCGAACTAAATTCGGCAGCGAGAGATCGTCCCCCACTATTCGTGTGAGGACACGGCGCTCACTCTCGAACGCTGGACATTCTTCCAGCGTGTGTTGCGCCGTGTCCTCAACACCTCCGCATTCGTGGCAGCCGGTCGTCGGCTCCTTCCTCGCCACATGACACAGATACCGCCCGAAGCAACCGTGCCCGGACAATATCTGTGTCATGCGGTACGTCAGTGGCCATCTCCTATTCATCCACCGTTTGAGGATGGGACGGACAGCCTCGATGGTCCTCAGGCCGGCCGACGGGCTCATCAACCTCGCCCGCCATTCGATCCTGAGGATCCGCCGAGAGTCGGACCTCCGCGCTTCAATCTCGTGACCAGCGGGTGCCTCCCCCATGGAACGTCGCTCCGCGCGCCAGTGATACACTGACGCGTGGAGCTCCGCTACCAAGTCCCACGGAGGAGACCCCGCCAGCAGACCCGCCGCCTCCCCGGATATGGTGCGGTAGCCTCTTATGGCCCGTATGGCCATGACCCTGTGTGGCCTGTTGAGGCAGGCCACATTTTCCCTACCTAGGGCCCCCACCCAGATGGGGGCCCCGTACAGGGCCATGGACCGCACCACGCCGAGGTATAGGCGGCGGGAACCTTCTCCCGGGCCCCTCACATTTGGCAGCAGCCAGCTAAGAGCGCCGGCGGCTGCCATGAGGCGAGGGACCAGGTTCCGGAAATGAGCGCGGAAGCTCCAACGGCTGTCCAGGTCAAGCCCCAAGTATCGAATACAGGGCTTGACCCCCACCCTCTGGCCACTGACGACCAGCTGGGCATCCGGAGGTGGCGCGCGCCGAGGCCCATGAAAACATAGGACCTCGGTCTTCTCCAGCGCCACCTGGAGCCCAAGCCTCCTTATTCGGCCGACGACCAGCGCCACGCTTGCCGTGGCAAAGCGGGTAGCCTCCCGTAGGTCCCGCCCCCGGGCAGTGACCAAGGTGTCATCCGCGTAACACACGAGGTCAGTGCCCGTTAAAAGGGCGCCCCGCAGGTTCCAATCATACCCGATGTTCCACAGGATCGGGCCCAGAACCGATCCCTGTGGAACACCGCGTTGCATGTCCCTCAGCACTACAACGCCGTTCCGCCCCGTGCAGAGCACAGACCTGTCCTCGAGGTAGGCCCCGATCACGTCCCGAATATAGGGAGGCGCGCGATGGTATTTCAGCGCCTCCCTAATAGTCGCAAAGGGCAGGGTGTTGAAGGCGTTCTTTATGTCCAACGAGACCGCCAACAACACCCCACCCTGGGACGTCGCCTCTTCCGAGAGGGAGCGCACACGCGAGATCGCGTCGATCGTCGAGCGCCCCTCTCGGAACCCGAACTGCTTCGGGCTGAGATCGGGACCTACCTGGGACAGGTGTTGGACGAGTCGGCCCGCCAAGATTCGCTCGAAGAGCTTGCCGATCTCGTCCAACAGCACTATGGGGCGGAACGCCGAGGGAACCACCGAACCTGCAGGGTGCTCCGCTTTGCGGAGCAGGACCACTCTACCCGCTTTCCACTGATTGGGAAACCGTCCCGACTCCAGACACGCGTTAAACAAGCGCCGGAGTCGGTCCCCTAGGGTGTTTAGGGCCAAGGCCAGGACGCGGCCGTGGATACCATCCGGACCCGGGGCGACATTCTTGCCCCGGAGTTTATCCACGGCCGCGGCGAACTCCTCCTCGGTGATGATAGGAACCGCAGCAGCGCTGACGCCGCTGGCTTCTTCATCACTGCCACGCGGCGTCATCGGAGGAGGTGTGAAGGGAGGCTGTCTCGGGAACAGCTCCTCCAACACCCCCTCCAGCTGCTGCGGCTGGAGACCCTCTGCCACGGGGGGCGCCCAGGGGCGTAGTTTGCCCCTGACGAACCTATAAGGACGCCCCCATGGATCCCTGTCCAGGGTCTCCAGGAGTTCTTCCCTGGCTGCCTCCTTGGCCCTGCTGATGGACAGCTGCAGAGCTTTCTTCCTCTCTTTGTACTGCTCGTACAGCTGTGCTTCCTCGTCGGCGTCGCGGCCCCGCCTGAGTCGGCGGTGCCTGGTGTACCGGCGGCGGGCGGCGGAGCACTCCTCCCTCAACGCCGCTATCTCCTCCGACCACCAGTACACCTGACGCCTAGGAGGTCGAGGGCCGGCTCGGGGCATCGCCGCGTCGCAAATGTGCGACAGAGCCTCGCCGAACCAGCCCACCTCTGCGTCGACCTCCACAGGCCCCTCCGGTATGGGAACCCAGGCCTGGACGATGGAAGCCTCCATCAGCACGTCTTTATTCAGACGTTTCAACACCCATCTGGGGAGTTGTGGGACATTCCTCTCCTGGCGACCGGGGTGCGGAGCTACGGGTGAGGGGAGAACATCTATCCGAATATACCGATGATCGGATAGAGTCTCCACCTCATCCAACACCTGCCAGCTCCGCACCCTCTGTGCGATCGCTGGACTGCAGAGGGATACGTCGACATGCGACTCCCCCTGCTGTCTCACGCACGTGGCGGCCGACCCTCGGTTCAACACCACCAGGCCGGCCGCGGCCGCCCAGTCTTCCAGGACCCTGCCTCGAGAGTCGGTGATGGGGGAGCCCCATGCCGTGGATTTGGCATTGAAGTCCCCCATCACCATCATTGGACGGGCCGAGTATAGCTCCAGAGCGGCCCCCAGCCCGTCCATGAACTGCTCGAACTCGGCGAGAGTCCTGTTCGGAGAGAAGTATGTCCCGACAACGACGGTTTCCCCCCAACTCACACCTATGTACCCCGCTCCGCCGAATAGGCGGCTGACGAGCGGGGTCGCGGGGTTGCCCGCGCCGACAATGGCCACCAGGCCAGAGGGGTCGCCGAACCAATGGTCACTTCGTGGGACACGATATGGTTCGGCGACCACTGCAAGGTCAACTCCCCACTGCGCCGCGCTCTGCAGAAGCAGATCTTGGGCGCGCGCGCAGTGGTTGAGATTCCCCTGCAGGAGGCGATGGACTGCCATTATTGACCGGTGTCCATCACCTCAGCCTCTCCCCGGCGGCCATTGCCGCGGGCCGACGACAGTGCGGATCCCCTCGATCTCTTGGACCGGGACTGGGGGCACTTTTTGGCCCCCACCCGGTGGTCTGCTGGGCGACCCGCCGCTGCGCAAACTACGCAGTGTGGGGCCGCCGAACATCCGGCCGCTTTGTGGCCGGGAACCCCACACCGGTAGCACAAGCCACTCCGGTCCTCCTCGTGCGAGCACCTGGCCAGCACGTGCCCGCTTTCGAGGCACCGGAAACACCGGAGTGGCTTCTGCCGCAGCAGTTCCACAGCGGCTGAGACCCAGCCGATCCGGATCCGCCCTGCCGTCGTCACTTTCTTGACCGCGGCCAATGGGGCCCGCACCCAGCAGGTGCCCAGGCCCGACGCGCCGCGCCGAATCTCCCCGACATTGACGGCGTCCGCCGTGCACTCGCCGTGCTGTGCCACGGCGGCCGCCACCTCTTCCCGGTCGGTACCGTCATCCAGGCCCATGACCCTCATCTCTGCGGTCTTGGTGGGCCTGGCGATGCGGACCGTACCTTCCGGGAAGACGTCCCGGAACTTCGACGCGAGCGCGTCGGCCTGGTCTCCCGTCTGGGACCCTGGGATCTCCAGGATCCGGGCCCCAGTAGCCGCGGTTTGAAGCGCAGGCTTCCTATCCCCAAGGAGGCGAGGTCGATCTTATCCTTCGCCTCCTTGAGGACAGCGGAGTAAGTTACTCCCGCCGCTTCTGCCTCCGGACACAATGTAACGACCACAGCCGCCGATCGCGGCGCACGCAACTTCGATGGCGACGGCGGGGCCGGCTTAGCCTTCTTCCCCTGAGAGGGAGCCCCAGAGGTCCTCTGAGTACTCTGGGTCTGCCTCTCAGAGACGTTGCGGTTTTTGCCGCCCCGTCGCACCACCGTGCTCCAACCTTCGTTTGCGCGCCCCGCGCCCGACGGCCCCGGCCGTTGACTGCCAGAGGCAGGCCGGCTGGCGGGTTGACTCGCCGGAAGCGGCGGGAATTCCGCACCTCGCGCCCCCCGCAGATGGGGAGCGTCTCTGTAGCCCGGTCCCCCTGCACCGGGGAGCCGGGACAATAACTCGTACTGCCCGTCGCTTCGCAGCGGCGGGCGGTGTTCAGGGCGGATTGATGCCGCCGGGGAGCTGATGCCCAGGGCAGCCTTGATTTCCCGGATGCCCTTCTCTATTTGGGCACCGATACGGGCATCAATCAGCTCCCCGGTCGCCCTCATAATATCCGCCCTGAAGGCCCCGACTTCATCCGGCTCGGGGTCGGGCCAGGGGGGTGCCCTCACCCTCGCAGGCTCCTGTGGTGCCTGGCAAGCGGCTGAAGGGGTTTGCGGCCCCGACCTCGCCGCGAGTTGCCGCATCTGCGCTTGGAGCGCCTGGAGTTGGCTTCGGAGCTCCTTATTCTCCTTACGGAGCTCCTCCACCTGTCGTTCCAACTTCCGGCGCTCGACGGCACCCGCGGTGAAGTCCTTGTTGACGACGGCACTGCTGTCCAGCTCCTCTGCCATCATCAACACGGAGCCGATGGACTCCTTCAGCCGCTTCTGGTCGGCCCCCTTCAGGTTCCCACACCTGTAGACCGTCTCCAAGGCAGCCCCCAGCTTCTTCTGGGCCTCCGTCCTGAAGACGGCAACAGGCTGCAGGTCATCCATCGGGGGGGCCTTCCCCTTCTCCACAGGGACCCCCGAGGGACGGACAAACGTCCCGTCATCTCCCCGTTTCTCCTGCCGCCGGGACTTCGGCGACCTGGCCGGACTCTCCGGGCCCACAGGCACCTTCAGAACCACCCCGGTCCCGGGCGACGGGCAGGGGATCTTCGACGGCTTGGCACTCCCGCCCGCCGCCCCGGAAGGGCCCGGTCCATCCGCGTGCGGCCGCTTCGGCACGGCCGTTTTCGTGAGCCCGTCTTCGATCGACACCAGGCACCCGGACATCTCGTCCTCCACCAGCATCGAGCGCGTCGAGCGCGTAGAGCGCGTCGACGACGCTGAGGAAGGCCGAGACGCCAGCGACCTGGCACTCGAGACGGGCCGCGACCTCGCCGACCGCACCGTGTCGGCGTCCGCTAGCGTGATGGAGTCCGACATGGACCAAAACGCTAAGTCCCGGGGCAGGGACAAACACTCCTCGTCCCCCCGGCGGGGGACGGGAAAAGGAAGGGGCTGCTACCACCAGCCAACTTCCTCAACCCGACAACAAAGGGGTCACGCCCGACCTAAGTCGGGCGGGTACAATGGAGGCTTGCGCCTCCACAAACTGCTCCAGGGTTTCCCCTGGAGCGGGCGCACTAGGCAGAGTTAACCCCTGCACAGTGCAGCCGCTCCCGGTGAACACCACTAACCTCAGCACAATAAAATAAAAACGAAACAAAACAAGAATCAAACTTAACCTAACTTAACCTAACTATATGTACAGAACCTAACCTAACTATATATACAAATACCATTAAAAGAAAAAACAAACAAACAAGGAAAGACAAACAAACAAAACAACAAAAAAACAAAAATGTGCCAAAAATCAAAAAAACCTGGAACGCTTCACGATTTTGCCAATCCTTGCGCAACTAAGCTTCTCTGTAACGTTCCAAGTATAACCTAACCTAACCTAACCTAACCTAACCTTTTTTTTTTTTTTTTTTTTTTACGTCAGGAAAATCCATCATGGAGAACCATTCCCTTAGGGAGGAATGGATACTGCCGGACTCCTACCTGCTAAAAACCTGACGACTATTCCTCCTTGAATCATATCGCCCGGGCCATGGGAACGCAAAGCATTCGCCCAAGACCCCGGCATGGTACCCATCGAAGGGACCTCCATCTAGGCGTGCAGGGAATAGTGTCTGCACGCCACCGCCAGACCCTAAAACCTCCCCGGCGAGCTTCGGATTGCCCTAACAATCCTCCACCCTAGGGTCAATTTTGGAGTCGATGCACACCTGATTTTACTCAAGCGTCCATCGACTCCCCCCCCACCTGTGGCCCGCGCCGCGGCTCGGGCCTTAGGCGGGCGACACAAATTAGTGACGCCCACTCTATGGTCGGATTTCCGACCCGCCGCGGCACAGTACCGACAGTTCGGTGATGGCGCGGCGCACCGTGCGGCCTTATGGCCGGGCTCGCTGCAGCGGAAACAGATTCCGCTGCAGTCTTCCCCGGCGGTGCATCGGACGCCCACATGGCCTGTAAGAAGGCACCGATAACACCGCTGAGGTCGCGGGTCCAGAGCCTGTACCCGCGCCATCACCCACCCGATCCTAAGCCGGCCGGCCTCGGCCAACTTCTTAGCGGCGGCCACTGGGCACCGCACCCACACGGAGCCCGTACCCTGGGAGTTGCGCCGGATTTCCCCGGTTTTAACCGCGGACTCCAGGCAACCCCCCTCGCGCATCACGGCGACGACAACGTCAGCCACCAGTGTCGAGTCGTCCAGGTCTCCGATCCTCAGTTCGGCCGACTTAACTGGCCTGGAGACCCGGACGACGTCCTCGGGCAGGACCTCCTCGATCCTGGCGGCTAACGCGTCTGCCGCCTCGCCTGTGTTCGCGCCGGGTATTTCTAAAATACGGGCTCCGGTCCTTCCCACGCGGAACCTCAGGTCGGTGATACCGAGCTGGGCCAAGGAAATCTTGGCCTTCGCCTCGGTGAGCACCGACCCATAGGTGACGCCCCTCTCCTCGGCTCCCGGCCTCATGGTCAGGACGACCGCCGACGATCGAGGGGGGCGTGCCTTCACCTTCCGCGCGGAAGGCTTCCGCTGCGGTTCCTCTTTATGGCCGCCGCTTGGCGCCTTCGTTGGTCGCGCGCTGGTGGGACCTGTCTGGCTTGCGCCAGCACCTTTGCGCTTCCCGCGCCTCACAACCGTCGCCCAGCCCTCCTTGTTTGCTCCGGACGTCGACGGTTGAGAGGCACGTCCTCCACTGGGCTCCCCGGTCTGCGAGGTCCCACCAGCCACCGTGCCGGATGATCCGGCGGCGGGCGCACTCTTCGCGGCCTTCTGAACCCGCGTTCGCTTCACCGAGATCCGCTCCTCCATCTCGGCGAAGCGGATGTTCATGAGCTCGCCCACTCGCCGGATGATCCGGTCCTCAGCGTGCTCGGGCACGGTCTGGGGCGTGATACCCTCCGGCACTTCCGCCGTCGCCCCGGTGATCACCACTGGCGGGAGTTGCGCGGCGGTTTCCGCCTCCTCCAGCCTTCGCAAAGCCTTTTGCAGGGCTACACGGTCTAGAGCGCTTGACTTCTTTAGGTCTTCCAGTTGTCTGGCGCTCTCCCGTGCCTGCCGCTGCCACTCCTCCCTCTCCGTCTTCATCAGCTCGAGTTGTTCCGCCAATGAAGCGAAGGAACTGGCCTTCACCCGGAGGGCGACCAACTCGCGCCTCTCCTTCAGGCCCTCCTGGACCGCCGCATTTGACAGCTGCTGGGCCTCGTCCAGCTCAACACGCAGCATGGCGACCTGCCTCGTGAGGGCCATTACCTCCGCGCTGGTCGACCGCTCTTTGAGGACATCGGACGCCGAACGGATGGCAGAGACGGCGTCCTTTACGTCCTTTACAATGGTGCCCTTCAGGTTGCCGGACTTCTTTATGGCGGCGAGTACCTGAAGTGCACTGTCCTCTATTTTGGCGCCCAGCTCATCGGCGCGCAACGACTCGTCCGCAGTTGATCGGCGGACGGCAGTCCTCGACGCGGAGACGGACCTGGAGGATCCGGCCGAGGCCGAACCCTCTGTCTCCATGCGGGAGGCTGGCCTGCGCTTCCCCTTCCCACCTATCTTCGGGATCGCAGCCCGCTCCACCTGCACCACTTCGACGTCGTCGTCGGAGTCAAGGTGTTGTGACTTCTCGACGACACGCCTCTTACGCCTAAGCCTTTTGGGCGACGTGCTCACCCTCAGGCAGTCCTCCGTCGTTACCGACAGGGAGTTGCGGCAGTCCTCCGACGCAACCGACAGTCCGGACTCCGTACACTCGGAGTCCATGCCGGCCACGTGGATTTCCAGCTCCTCAATCCCCTGTACGGCCTCGACGCACCTCATGACCTCTTTCTCCCACTCCCTCCTACGACTGAGCGTGTCCCCCCCAGAAGACGCGGGACAGCCCACCCCCGGCAAATCCGGTGCGGTGGGGGAGGATTCTCCGGCCGCAGAGCGACCGGTACCTCCCTGGGGTACTTTTTTATTTCGTTCAGCCATCGTCATTTTGTTCCTTTTTACGGGTGTGGTCCCGGACTCCTACCTACAGCGAAACAGAAAAAGAAAGAAAACCAAAAAGGACAGAAAAGACAAAAGACAGACAAAGACAGATAAAAACCTAAGACAAACTAAAACCAAATAAATAAAAACACAAAACAAAAAGAAGAAAAACCAAACAAAACAAAAGAAGGAGAAACAAACAAAAAGAAGACTAAAAGAAAAGTTGGGCGGGTTCCTAACTCCGGGATCCTCGACTTTGTCGAGGCATAGGAATCCTAAACCCGCCCAACCTGCCGGGCTACTGGCCGACATAGTAGCCGTATCCCGAAGGAACGACTACTATCCCGCCCGGGGCGTACCAGAACCAAACCATTGCTCGGCCACCGTTCCCCGCGGACGTATCCACGAGGATGGGGAAGCCTCCCAATGGCAGGCCCATACTAGGAGGTTGCCCGACCCACGCCCCAACCTAACCTAACCTTTTTTTTTTTTTTTTTTTTTTTTTTTTTTTTTAACGTGTGGAAAATCTTCAAAAGACCGTCACCTCGCCGGAGGGATGGCGAGGTGGTGTGTGAGACTTGACTCACTAAAAACCACACGGTGTACCTACGAGCGCCTATGCCGGAGCCAGGGGATTCGCAATGCATTCTACCCCAGCTCCGACGGCGACGGCCCGCCCTGTAGATGTTGTAGGGCAGGCCCCATCTCGTTTTGTGGTTAGGGCGACCTATTTCGCCCTACTTCCATTGTGGAGGCGTGTGGGTACACGCGCACACCTCCGGGGCCTTTGGATTGGGGGGGCTGCCTCCCTCAAGGCAGTCACCCCGGCCCCAGTGGGGGATAGAGGGGGCGGAGTTGGGTACGCCCCCACCTCTAGGCCTGGCTCTTCTGCGGCGGAGGGAAGCGGGACGAGCCCACTCCCGTTCCTTTCCGCCGCCTCCTTCCGCGAGATAACTTCCTCGCAGAAGGAGCTCACCGCCAGCCACGATCTCTCGCTACTGATCATCCTCCGAACTAAATTCGGCAGCGAGAGATCGTCCCCCACTATCCTCCGTGTGAGGACACGGCGCTCACTCTCGAACGCTGGACATTCGTCCAGCGTGTGTTGCGCCGTGTCCTCCACACCTCCGCACTCGTGGCAGCCGGTCGTCGGCTCCTTCCTCGCCACATGACACAGATACCGCCCGAAGCACCCGTGCCCGGACAGTATCTGTGTCATGCGGTACGTCAGTGGCCATCTCCTATTCATCCATCTTTTGAGGATGGGACGGACAGCCTCGACGGTCCTCAGGCCGGCCGATGGACTGGCCAGCCTTTCTCTCCACCTGATCCTGAGGATCCGCCGAAAGTCGGACCTCCGCGCTCCAATCTCATCGGCCAGCGGGTGCCTCCCCATGGAACGCCGCTCCGCGCGCCAGTGATACACTGACGCGTGGAGCTCCGCTACCAAGTCCCACGGAGGAGACCCCGCCAGCAGACCCGCCGCTTCCCCGGATATGGTGCGGTAGCCTCTTATGGCCCGTATGGCCATGACCCTGTGTGGCCTGTTGAGACAGGCCACATTTTCCCCGCCTACCAAGGGCCCCCACCCAGATGGGGGCCCGTACAGGGCCATGGACCGCACCACGCCGAGGTATAGGCGGCGGGAACCTTCTCCCGGGCCCCTCACGTTTGGCAGCAGCCAGCTAAGAGCGCCGGCGGCTGCCATAAGGCGAGGGACCAGGTTCCGGAAATGAGCGCGGAAGCAACCTAACCTAACCTAACCTAACCTAACCTAACCTTTTTTTTTTTTTTTTTTTTTTTTAACGTGTGGAAAATATTCAAAAGACCGTCACCACGCCGGAGGGATGGCGAGGTGGTGTGTGAGACTTGACTCACTAAAAACCACACGGTGTACCTACGAGCGCCTATGCCGGAGCCAGGGGATTCGCAAGTGCATTCTACCCCAGCTCCGACGGCGACGGCCCGCCCTGTAGATGTTGTAGGGCAGGCCCCATCTCGTTTTGTGGTTAGGGCGACCTATTTCGCCCTACTCCATTGTGGAGGCGTGTGGGTACACGCGCACACCTCCGGGGCCTTTGGATTGGGGGACTGCCTCCCTCAAGGCAGTCACCCCGGCCCCAGTGGGGGATAGAGGGGGGCGGAGTTGGATACGCTCCCACCTCTAGGCCTGGCTCTTCTGCGGCGGAGGGAAGCGGGACGAGCTGACTCCCGCTCCCTTTCCGCCGCCTCCTTCCGCGAGATAACTTCCTCGCAGAAGGAGCTCACCGCCAGCCACGATCTCTCGCTACTGACCATCCTCCGAACTAAATTCGGCAGCGAGAGATCGTCCCCCACTATTCGTGTGAGGACACGGCGCTCACTCTCGAACGCTGGACATTCGTCCAGCGTGTGTTGCGCCGTGTCCTCCACACCTCCGCACTCGTGGCAGCCGGTCGTCGGCTCCTTCTTCGCCACATGACACAGATACCGCCCGAAGCACCCGTGCGGACAGTATCTGCGTCATGCGGTACGTCAGTGGCCATCTCCTATTCATCCACCTTTTGAGGATGGGACGGACAGCCTCGACGGTCCTCAGGCCGGCCGATGGACTGGCCAGCCTTTCTCTCCACCTGATCCTGAGGATCCGCCGAAAGTCGGACCTCCGCGCTCCAATCTCGTGGCCAGCGGGTGCCTCCCCCATGGAACGTCGCTCCGCGCGCAGTGATACACTGACGCGTGGAGCTCCGCTACCAAGTCCCACGGAGGAGACCCCGCCAGCAGACCCGCCGCTTCCCCGGATATGGTGCGGTAGCCTCTTATGGCCCGTATGGCCATGACCCTGTGTGGCCTGTTAAGGCAGGCCACATTTTCCCTACCTAGGGCCCCCACCCAGATGGGGGCTCCGTACAGGGCCATGGACCGCACCACGCCGAGGTATAGGCGGCGGGAAC
>NW_026712954.1:0-78896 GCF_030625045.1 Achroia grisella
TTTAATTTTCTACAATATATACATTTATATCTACTAATATTAAATATATTTCAGATTTATTTACTCCCACAAGAATGTCCAGTAAATAATTCTAATCTAAAGTATAGGAATACTAATAGTATCCTCAGAACTATTTATTTTCAATAATGTATCGTTAGTAATTGTTACTATCATGCATCATGGTTTACATTATTATCTAGTAATAATAATAATAATTGTGCAGCCATAATATAACGCACCTCATTCACAATAATATACCTCGTATATAACGACTTCCTTGATTTAACTAATTCTTTGTAATCCCTTGGATTTTCCATAAGAATCGATGTAAAATATACCTTTACATTGCGACATTATTATTATTTTTTTTTAATTTGTAAAAACACCTCATTCTGAGAATTTTCTTAACCCAAAACCTTTATATAATGTTCCCATAATGGTATGACTCTCTAACTCTACTTATCTCTTATCTCATAAAATGTGATTCATGTCAGGACATGTTTCGACGTACTTTTGTTCGTAGAACAATAATTGTTGTTCGATGGAAAGTAATGTAAAGTTTTGTAAACACTGCTGCTCGTCACTATTTAAAGATTCAAGTTGAAATGGCTTAGCAGGTTTTTTTTTACCTTTTTATAACGATGTTTAGACCAACGTACCTACAACATAATAAATCTCAGTTCAACTAATTAATTGATATACTATATATATATATATTTTTTCTTTTTTTCGATTTGTTTTATCGAGGTTGCACTGTAGTACGTATGTAAAAGTTAAAACACGCTAATTTGTCTTTAGCTACCTGCAATTGCATTGCAAAGTATTTAGAGAACGACCAACACCAATTACTATTACGATAAACAAATACATGTATATATTTTACAAATACTACAATGAAGCAGGTATCATTTCCTATTAGCTATCTCAAAACTCAAAACCACATTAATACACTTATTTCGTATCGCGACACTACACAACTCCAGCCGCAACTGGATTAACTGTCAATTAAAAATGACTCCTCATCGCTCCAACATCCCCGTCACATTCATATAAAACAGCCTTGTCAGCGCTGTCTGCATGTGATCACAAAACAAATTCTAACTCCATTCCTTCCCTCTTGCGCACGGCGGTCCGTATACGCTCGGCTCGAGACGATAGATAATAAACTGCTAGTGTTTCCATACACTACACTAAGTTTAGTTGAATAAATGATTTTCTATTCTATTCTATTCAAAATTATATAATGACAACTTCTGTGACCTAGTGGTTTAAAATACCGTTCCGATCGTCGCGGGTTCGATTGCTCGCACGGCACAAATTTTTATATTCATAATGATAATTTTGTTTTAGTATCAGTCTAGTTTCTTTCTATGTATTTTCGAAAAAATCTATATCAGTTATCTAGTATCCATAACACAAGCTTTAGCTAGCTTTATTTGGGTCTAGATGGCGCTGTGTGAATTGTGAACAATCCCATTTCGTAAGTCATTATGGTATATTGTTTTCATCTATACATAAAATTGGAGTGTCTGTTTGTAATATTGAAATAACCGTTTTCACTACATGCATATGAATATAAATACGGTACATACACTAAAATAACAATTTTTACAATTTTTGTCTATTTCTCTGTCGGTCTGTTTGTTACGGTTAATCTCTGAAATTGCTGGACCTATTTTGACGGGACTTTTTAGCAGTTAGCTGATGTAATAAGGAGTAACTTAGGCGACTTTTATTTAAAAGTAAAGTTAAATTCCACGCAGACGAAGTCGCGGGTACAACTAGTCAGGAATATAAAACAATACCGGACGTAATAAAGATAAGTGACGTAAACATGTAGTAAGCGTATATAATCTTTTGAGTTACACCTGTTTAGGAAGTACATATAATATAATATATGTTGGAAATGAATAATATACATAGATAAATATTATATATATTCACTACCTGCGGCCGCAACTTTGCCCGCGTCAAATTTATAGTAGTAGATCAAGACACGCGTAGCTGTGGCTAAGGCTATATATAGTACTGGCTTTTTTTTGCCCGCGGCATCGCTCGAGTTAATTTATCCCCTTAGGGGTGGAATTTATCGAAATCCTTTCTTGGGGGATGCCTACGTCAAAGTAGATTTATGCATGCAAAGTCTCAGCCCGATCGGTTTAAAATTGACAAAGTTCATACAAAATCCCCTATTATATCCCCTTGGGGGTAGGAATATGAATACGGTACATACGTCAAAATAATATTTTTTACAATTTTTTGTCTCTCCGTCTGTTGTGCTAATCTCTGAAATGGCTGGACCGATTTGGATGGGACTTTTTTTGGCAGGTAGCTGAGGTAATAAGGTACCTACTTATTACCTAGTAACTTGGCTACTTTTATTTTAGAAAAATAAATAAAATTCCACGAGGACGAAGTCGCGTGTACAGCTAGTTTTCAATAAATTGTTCCATAATTTCAGTTATAGTGTCAAACTCCTTTCTTTCCTCAAGTTCTTTTTACTCTTTTTTAGGACTCATTACTGTCAATATTTTTGTCCTCTTCTTGCTCAATCTCAATCTTTATCAAGTTTTAGTAAAGATATCATATCAATTTATGTTTGTTTATTAATGAACGACGACCCCAAACTTCTGTCTCTTAGCGTTTTTGAATAAACTATTTTAGAAATTAGGAAGACTAACAAAGAGAAAATTAACATTTCAAAGATGTTGTTTTTAAGATTAGATATCTATCTATATAATTCAGGAATCAAAATGTATATCCGACTCTTAATTTCTTAGAACCAGAACCCCAAAGACCCCGCTTTTAGGACAAAAAATGTGAAGGGCCTCTTAATCTCTTGAGCTCATTATTAATTCAATTTAAAAATCATTTATTCATGTAGAATATTTTATCCGCTTATATCAAATTTACTTTAATTACCTATACAGATTCAATTCAGAAGAACTGGCAAGAAACTCAATTGAATTCCTTATTTTATTAATTCAGTTTATTTACAATGTATATGTACGATATATAGTGGCAAGAGCTCCACCGACAAGAGCGTAGCTCTTAAATTATGAATGAATGAATGAATGTACGATATATAGGTGTGTATGTCTAACATTAAATGAAAATCCCGTACATGAACGACTATTGCCATGCACGCTCGTCATTCAAGTAATCGTTTAGTGAGTTAGGCTTTGCTCAGAAAATATGATTTAACAAATGTTTTGAATTTATTTAAAGTAATTCCAGTATATCCTTGTTAGGGTTCACATCGATATTGTCGAAAAATCTGATATTTTATATTAAAAGAAGGTAGTTTCATTATTACTCGGTATCGTTAAAGTAGTTGCATATAACCCCCACTCATATCTTCTCTGTATAAAAGGGAGGGTTTTTGCTGAGCACAGTATATGCTGGTTGTATTTTAAATGCTAAAGTGAATTGTGTTAGATATATGTCAAATTAATGCTATATAGTTATTATTTCATTATAATACATACTTTTAGTAGTACATAGAGTTGATATATCTTACACTTGAGTAATATACAATATTGTAAATTTTTATACTCATTCCCATAAAAGATACATTGTTTGGGAAGACTAGCTGCTGTATTCAATTTCCTCTAGTCATGTACATATTTAGAAATATAGCACTGCGAACAATTTCGGGGAACACCCGAGTTAAATAGAGGAGCGCTAAACCAAAACAGAACTAAACGATAGCGTTCAGCGGGGTCTTTCAATCCAAATTGTTTATAAACTACAGGTTACAAAGGTCTTAAGATATAGTAAGTTTCACTGTCTTCTGCAATTACGCATATAAATTGAAAACAGTATATATTATTGTAGGATTATATAAATAACTAATCTTCGTGTCTTTCTGTATATATATGACTAGCTGACCCGCGTAACTTCGCCTGCGTTACACTTCCCCACCTTTTACAATATTTTTCATTGCAGCTCTATTGGTCGTAGCGTAATGGTATATAGCTTAAAGCCTTCCTCGACAAATGGACTATCCGACACAAGTAATTTTTTCAATACCAACCAGTAGTTCCTAAATTTAGCGCGTTGAAACAAACAAACAAACTTTATAATATTTGCATATATATGTATAGCTTTATAATATTTGTATATATATAGTACGATGACGCCCGTGATGTCATTTTTTTATTGGATAAGCTATAAATACGGAATATGAATTTACATAGCACGATTCTCGTAGGTCACTGAAATCTTATCTTATCTTAATAATAATATTATATACGCGAAAGTTTTTGAGTGTCCACGTCTGTTACTCTTTCACGCAATAAGTACTGAACGGATTTTTATGAAACTTTACAGTAATATAACTTATATGTACATTAGAATAACACATAGGGCATGATTTAAAAGCATATGCAAATTGAGCGCAATAATAAATGATGCGGATGAAGATGCGCGGATCAGCTAGTAAGTAACAAATAACATTTAAAAGAAATAAAAACATTTGGTCAAATTAAGAATCTTAGTTTTTTTATAGTAGGTTTCCGGTTCACAACACCACCGCAAGTGCGTTGCCGGCCATTTAGGAAGGAATAAGCTCAATTCTTGAAGGTTTCAATATCGTATTCAATTAATTCAAAAAGGTGATTGCATTCTGAAGAAAAAATACTCTACTATTGCTCTTGCAACATAATTAAAAAAACTATTTGTTATTGTCATTTATACAGATTTGAAATCGATAGTCCAGTAGATTAATAATTTCTGAAAACTAATAAATAATAAAATCTACGGATAAAAAAAATCATACCATAAATATGTCGTATAATCTTTTTGGTTCAAAATCCAAAAAGAAAGATATATGTAATCTGTATCTATAAATACAACTATGGATTTATAATTAAATCATTTATTTATAGCCATTTTTGTGATATGATTAAGTGGTTAAGTACTAGTTTTTTCAAATGCTTAAATTAGTTCGCCGCTCTTTTTTTGCGAAAAATTTTAGTAATTCGCTCCCGTGTCGACTCGCTGCGAACTATTGTAGTTTAACTGGTTCGCTTTCGAGTTTACTCCGCAAAAGGGTTTCTAAATTGTATGCCTTTAAGTGTTCTTGTTTATTTTTATTGTAAATCTAGTAGGTACCTTTGATCTTGTTTTTTTAACCTTTGAACCGCAAACAAGCTGGCGGATCACATGTTGGTATGTGGTACAGTCGCCTATATACAAAACAGGGTAACGAATATCGCCTACAGTTTGCCACCACAGTAGTCTATAAAAAATAAGTTTATATGGAGAAGGAGAGAAGAATGGTATTTTTTTACTTATCTATAAAAATAGTTATTAAAATAATAAAAAAAAACATTACATATACTACGATGTATTGAGACACATACGTCTTTGACAATAGAATCTCGATAATGGTCAAATTTATAATGTAAATTAATTATGTTCGTATTTCGACCATTTGGCCACCACGAATTATTGTAGATTTTTATATGTACATTAGCCCGTCCTGGCTTCGCAGGGTATTTAACAAATACATATAAATATAACATGTGGTCTAAAAAGTAATTAACTAAGGAAGGAAAGAGCGAATAATCCGCGCTTTAGTTCACTACTTTCAAAGCGCTCTTCCGTTGTAGTTCGCCCATGAACTATACAAGTACGTACCTACTTAATATTTTATAACAATTTATTGCAATTTTTGAAGGTTATTTCCCGATCATAACTGTGTCTACACGTGAATTCAGTACAAATCCAGTCTAACACAGCTTTAGTCATTACATAGCACGTGTAAAGTGATTTAGCAAACATCAATGTTATAAAATACACATTGGCGGGAACATATCAGTATTTTTTTTAATTTTTAGCGGCAACATCGATTTTGGTAATTAATCTGTGAAAAATTAAAAAAACTGTGAAAATGAAAATATCCACAGTGTTTTTTGCTAAAAGGTGTGTATTTAATTTTTTTTTAAATTATGCATTACTAAGGATTGCGTTTTTGGAATAATATATATTTTTAATTATGTAGATAATGTCTGACGGTAGTCTGACATATTTGCAAATTATTTAGATGATTTTTTGCACAGATTAAATAATTTGTTCTACCTTCTTAATAATATGATATATTGCACAGATAACAGTGATTTTGTGTAAATACATTTTAAAGTACTACTACTTTCTTTACATAATTAAGGAAGATTTACAGATAAATTAGTATTTATCCATACATATAAATAAAATTTGAGTGTCTGTTTGTAATATTGAAATAACCGTTTTTTACTACATGCATATGAATGTAAATACGGTACATACACCAAAATATTTTTTTTTACAATTTCGTCTTGTTCCGGCTAATCTCTGAAATGGCTGGACCGATTTTGACGGGACTTTTATTGGCAGGTAGCTAATGTAATAAGGATTAACTTCGGCTACTTTTACATTATATATTATTAAATAGAAAATTATATTATTTTATTACTGTTGAACGTAAAACTGTTACTTAAATTAAATAACAGATATGATAATATTACATAATCAAATGGATTTGACATGACAATGTCCTTTACATTATATTATATGAAAATTTGAATATTAAATAATTTCAAAGATGGAGTCAGTACCAGTTTATTTTGACATGTTTTTTAATAATATTTAGTATCACAGTTAATTAATGTTTTTTACTATTAACTAGCTCTTATTCTAGACTTTGAACACATACGTATTTTTTGTTATTAAAATTTTTAAATGAAGCCTAATTTATACTCCTTATAATAGCTTTATTTCAAAATAGACAGACTGTAATTTTTTTAAATTATATCTTGGATGTATGTAATATTATGTTATCTGTGGTAATATATACATTTACATTTTACATTTTTAGCTATTATTTACATTTATGTATTATATACTTTTTAATTTTAGCTTTTTAATAAATGTATAATTTATTAAAAAGCTGTTAATTTAAAATACATACAGACATTTTAATTTTATTAATTTTGTTTTTTATTAACGTAACAATATATTAATGATATTCTTTATTCATATAAACTTAATATAAGCATTTTTGAGTAGTCATATCGTTTTTTATTCTAGCACTAATTCGGAACGCAGACTTTTTTATTACTTTTAATTAATCTGACCTCGGTCAAACGCAGTCAAATAAGTATATCTGACCGCGTTAAGTAAGTCGTTTTTCTTGTAATATAAGAATAGAAAAATCTTTATTCTAATAAACTTAAATTTAAGCAATTTCAAATTGTCATACATTTTTTTAATCTACTAGTCATTCGGAAACTGACACGTCACAAGAAGAACGAGCAAGAAACATGTTGTATGCGTTTCTTGCAGGTTCTTGCAAGTTTTGAAAAACAAGCATTAAAAAATATTTAAAGTTATTAAATTTATATATTCTTTTCATTTTAAATTTGCACAGAAGTATTATATGTCATTTTAAAAGTATTTAGATAATGATTAAGACGGCGCGGTTAATTTCATTGACTTATATAACAGGAGGCAATTCTAGGATCTAATTTTGAAAAATGTAAATTTTCTATTTATTCGACGATATGTACGCTCGTACGAAGCCGGGCGGGTAGCTAGTATGTTATAAAACAATCGTTTAATTCGTCATAATAATAATACTTATGACTAAAGCAGATTCTCTATAGGTAACTGTAACCTTTCCTTATGGTGAAGATGATTTTCCGTATGTAAAACCCGGTCTCAATTAGATCACCGCACCGCACGGATCTTCCTGTACCCTGTTCCTATCCCCCCCCCTCCTACCCCACTCTAGGTAACATTTTACAAGTTTAGCTACCTGTTACAAGGTTCGCTATAGCCAACTGCATTATGAATTACGATAGTTTGTAAATAGTGTGCCATAAAGATATTTACAGGAGAAATATATTAAACAGGTCTGTCTCTTTATCATTTGCCTGACAATATAAAGTTTTTTTTTTCGGACTACTCTAATGCTGTTGGCCGCAGCTGGCCTTTACAGCTTCACCGGACGTTAGAGGGCGAGTGCAGATGGCACTCCAAACCCGCGGAAGGACTTATGGAGCGGCTGAAGGCCAACTCCCGCCTGACGGATACGACTTTAGTCTGAGGGCACCACTAGGGGTTCGAACCTCGGCTCAGGCCGTCGTAATTTCGATCCCCGTTTGAATTGGACGGGGGATCGATCGGAGGGGCATATAAAGTTGTTGAACGAGCGAGCTTTTAAATTAAATTTAACCAAATGGCTATTGGCACATTTTTATAGTGTCAGAGAATATATTGAAGTTAGTAATTTAATGCATCATCTATAGTAATTATGTATGCCAATAATGCCAATGACATGTTTATTTTAATTTAATTATTGACTAATAAGAATGACGTAAATATAATAATATATAAAAATTTGCACGCCTGTATGCAGGCTGAATACACTGGACATTATATTTAATATTGTATACACCTATAAGCACTATATTCTGCGAATAAATGATTTGATTTGTATGCGCTTTTGAGAAAAATAATTTACCTGACGTCTCTATGGTCAAGTTGTCAACAATCCATCAGCCAAGTTCGAATTTGTTTGTTTGCCTCAAGAAAGTGCCACCCGGGGCCTGGGCCCCGTGAATTGCTTTATGATAGTTTTAAAAAAGTCACGAAAAAGTTTCGCTCTGCGAAAAATGATTTACTTGCCGTCTCTGTCCGATCAAGTTGTTAAGCCAAGTTTGAATTTATTGCCCTAGGAACGTGCCCCGCCATGCCCTAGATCCGGGACTGCACCACACTTAGTGTTAAATATCCCACTTTGAATATTGACTCAATATTATAACTGTTTGGTTTTGTTCCGTTGCCTGTAGTCCATTTTAAAAGGTGAAATAACTTTGGCGCCAAAATACTGACATAAAATAAAAAAGTAATAATATTGCATAGAGGTTTAAGAGGACAAGAGTGAATTACATAGTTAATATATTGTTATATTATTTAAATGTAAAAATAGTAATTTGATGTATATATCTACAATTGTTTTGTATATATAATAATATGTAAATAAAAAAATAATTAAAAACATTTTATTAGTATAGTTCATTGTTATTAAGGAAGATACCCTTAGTTTAACAACAATCTGCAGAATTTCCCAAGCAAAACAGGAAACGCCACTACACATCCTCTGTGGTTGTAGCCCACTCATGCATAAACGAAATATTTCCTTTGGAAAGCATATGCTTTTTTTTTATACTATGATGGTAGCAATCTAGCATACGGCCCATCTGATGGTAAATGGTTACCGTAGCCTATGAAGGTATACTCTGAGGAGATAAAAACCATCGCTCCTAAGAATATTTTTATAATTTTTTGTCCTTGACGGGTCTAGTTAGCGGAGTTTGAAAAAGGGCGAGCACAATAGATCTATGTAGGTCCCAGTGCAACAGATCCAAGCAGCTGACAGTATTTTTAAGGATTTTGGGTAAAATACCTATAGAAAAAAGTACAGTAGGTACAATATGTAGGTACAGTTACTATATTAAATGTTACTATTATATTTTTAGCGCATTAAAAACATTTATACAAGAAACGGAAAGAGAAGTAACTATAAAAGCACCATGGGGCAACATAAGAGGTACGTATTTTTTATTATTACAACATTTTTTTATATACCTGATATCGTAAACAAGGTATGGCCCTAAAAAAAATCAAAATATCTTTATCCGTGTAGGTCTATTACAGACTCTTAAGATATGTGAAATTTACCGTCAGTTTGGAGTGATTTCTCGATGAAAAGACCTGACAAGAAACTCAGCTCGTATTCTTTTCAAATGAGCTTGTATATGATTACAAAAACATTCAATTCAGATTCATTTTTAAATTCTAATTAGGGAGAGTAGAGGGACTATAGAGTTGCTATTGCAATTTCGACAAAAGGTCTAATCAGTGGCGGTAACCCGAATAGATCCCTACAATCAGCACCCATTTAATAATAATAATAATGGCAATGGCAGGTAGAAACAGTAAAAACTCTCCCAATTATTACCTCATCCACAGGTGTCATCCCAACATCCTTACACTCTAGCCTCAACATATTACAGCTTCACCCACTTACTTTCATACTTCTCCAAAAAGCTGTAATTCTAAACACCTGTAGAATAGTCCGCAAATTTTTGTCATAATAATAATTTCTTTTATAATTGTCATTGTTTGGTGATATTCACCCGCAATGACAAGTTTAACACCCCATCAAGGGGAGATATAATATATATATATAAACAACAACATTAATAATAATAATAATCATTTATTCAGCATCTTAGTACAGAGTAAAAAAGAAATCTTAAAAACTAATATTTCGCTATGAGCTGAAAAGGCCTCCACTCAGCTGGTGCCGCAGTGTATCACTACAGCGCTGATTTTCAGTGGAGCCACTCGAAAAAAAAGAATGAAATAGCATTCGTGATCAATTTAATTATCTAAAATGAAGAATGAGTTAAATGGATGAATTATAAATGTATGTGTGATAAATTGAAAAAAAAATATATAAGGATAAAATTTCGTAAAAGTGTTTCGAAAGACTCTTGTGTAATATAATATAGTTTGAATATAATATAAGTAACATATTTATTTATTTATTCAATATATGTGTATATATAAATACTGCATTTATCTGCCACGTTTAAAAGACGAAACTGACTAAATAGTATTTTGAATCGGGGTGGTAAATTGTTCCAGCATTTCGTGGCAGTATATTAAAATAAGTAAAAAAAAAAATCATCATCATTGCCTTGCCTTTATCCCATTATTTGTGGTCGGCGCAGTATGTCATTCTCTTCCACTGCTCTCTATCGGTCGTCATATCTAAACATACTCTTCTTTTATTCATATCATCTTTCACACAATCTATCCATCTTTTCTTAGGGCGTCCCCTTCCTTTACAAAAATAACCATAAAAAAAAAATTAAAAAAAAACTTCCACGAAATGCTGCAGTTTTATATTGAGGGTTTAATATTCATTTACGTGTATGAGATGGTGGTAAGTGGTAACTGTCGCCTATATACATAAACAGCAACTACGTTATAATCTAACGCCTGTGATACCACTCATGCGTCGTCATTCGTGAGGACTGCGATGTCATGCCTCTTATTACCATTATTTACCCCTCCCAAGAACGATCCCCAAACATGAAACCTAGTTCGTGGTTCCTTTGGCATGTAACAGGTAAGAAAGGTGTAAAAAATTTCATATCAAATTCATTAACTTATGAAACTCAATTTTTTTATATATTGTTCGTAACAGTATTATAACTTGCGCTGCTCATTGCCAGACACTTAGTATGGTTACAACCCCCGCCGGACACCCCCAAAACTATAAGATTTTATAATTGGAATTACCATTACCCCTCCCATTCCCCTTGTCAGTAAAAGCAAGCAGAGCTCTTATACCCCCATGCTTACGTAAACTTTTCAATTAATGTATTGTTTTTTAGCAAAGATAATGTGAGGGTTGCCATTTGTGTAAAAAGTGCCGATGACGTAATCATTAGCACTCCCTAGCCGCCATGTCATCCCAAATAAACATAGCAAGGAATTTCTAATCCTGAATAATGTTTAGGTTATATATATTTACATAAGTTTGATATTGTCCAATCTGATTAGTTTGTAATCTTGTTATTGTCAATTTTTATGATTACTTTGTTAGTCGTAGTTTAAAACTTAACTTAATATGCTATCGTCGTCGTTGATCTCACATTGTATTTTACTGATAAAGGCTATAACAGAATAGCATTTAACTTAATATGCTATCGTCGTCGTCGATCTCATATTGTATTATTCTGCTGATATAGGCTATAACAGAATAGCAGAGAGGGTGGACTCACTGCCCTCACTGAGTTATAGACCGTTTTGTCTCATTCATTAGTTTTAAATTATATTATTGTATGGGCAACAGTTGTATTGTGTGAAAAGTTTTTGTTTGAGACAAATAAAGATTATTATTATTATTATTAAATAGTGCTTACGTAACAATTGAACGGCCCCTAACAGATAATAATAGAGGCTAATAAAATCAACATACATATACACAACAAAGCCGGTATAAAGCTGGTATAAAATAAAACAAAATGATTTACTTACTGCACTGCTCGAAGTGGACATCCTTGTATATTCAAAGACCCCCCCCCCCCCCCCCCTCCCCAGCCCCCCAATAGTGCTTACGTAATACTGGAACGGCCCTTTATCCAGTATTATATTTTTATATGTATGTATATAAAATTCTCGTGTCACAAGGTTTCGTGTTTATAATCCTCCGAAACGACTTGACCGATTTTGATGAAATTTTGTATGTGAATTTTATATATTAGAAAATAGCTATATATGATAGTAGGAAATACTATTAACTAGGGCCAGGAAGGAAACCGGAAGGAACCATACAAAGTAGTGACAATTTAGAATAGAATTATATATATATAAATAAAATTGGAGCATCTGTTTGTAATATTGTAATAACCGCTTTTTACTACATGCATATGAATACGGTACATACACCAAAATAACATTTATTACAATTTTTGTCTGTCTGTCTGTCTGTTTGTTCTGGCTAATTCCTGAAATGGCTATAGCGATTTTGACGGGACTTTTTTTGGCAAGTAGCTGATGTCATAAGGAGTAACTTAGGCTACTTTTACTTTAGAAAAATAAAGTTAAGTTCCACGCGGACGAAGTCGCGGGAATATAGAATATAATAAAATAGAACGTAGACTAAATAAGTGGTATTGCACAATTTGGTATGAAAGAGGAATAAACAATACTTAAAATCTGCATTTACAATATTAACAGGATGAATATATAATTTCCTTATTACATCATTAGTGTATATGTCACTACAGCTGGAACTATGTATACAATTATAATAATATCCCAAAATAATTCACACAGCGCCATCTAGTCTCACTATTCACACACTTATACTTAAAAATGTAAAGTAATACTAAAAAAAAGAGCAACACGCAAGTTTTTGCTCGTTCTTCTTGTGATGAGACAGCTTTCCGAATGAGCGGTAGATTAAAAAAACTACCGCTCATTCGGAAGGAACTTACATTGAAGCACTTTTGAATAAATGATTTTCTATTCTATTCTATTCTCAAGAATAGAATAGAATAGAAAATCATTTATTCAAATAAACTGCATTTAAGTACTTTTGAATATTTATAACATTCTTTTATCTACCGCTCGTTTGGAAAGCTTCACAAGAAGAACGAGCAAGAAACTTGTGTGTCAAGTTAAGCACAGCTCGTGTTATGGGCCTAAAAGCTTTCTATATAAGAATATATTATTAACTAGCTGTTCCCGCGACATCGTCCGCGTGGAGTAAAACTTTAATTTTCTGAAATAAAAGTTGCCTAAGTTACTCCTTGTTACATCAGCTACCTGCCAAAAAAGTTCTGTCAAAATCGGTCCAGCCCTTTCAGAGATTAGATGGAACAAACAGTTATATGTCCAATTTACACAGTATCGTTTTAAATTATAGCCTATGTGTTATTCTGATGCATAAGCTATATTATTGTGAAGTTTCTTTAAAGTCCGTTCTGTAGCTTTTACGTGAAAGAGTAACAAACATCCATACTTACAAACTTTCGCGTTTATAATATTAATAAGATGTTTATTTGAAATAATATATATGTATAATAATAATAGCCCTGGCGAAAACTCACAGCGCCATCTAGTCCCAAGCTAAGCAGAACTTGTGCTAAGTACTAATTACAACTAGAACAGATAAATACATACTATAGATACCGGGGGAAGGGGATTGTTAGTAATGTGGATTGATAACCCCATTGCTAGCAATGTACCATGTCAGGTCGACCTCCACGCGGTTCCCCCTGGAAACCATCGTGTTAAATTCCTGGTGAATCTGTCACGATGGGCTAACTGACCTGACCTCATGCTCATCTTATCATCCTCCACTGGTGCCCCGCCAGCGTAAACCGTTAGCGCAGGCGGGTGCACCATTCCATTATCATCCACAAATAAAAAATACATAGGTACTTTTTTTAAATGCTCAGCAAAACAAACAATCATACTCATGAATAATAGTTTGTAACGTGCGAGAAATCGAACCCGCGACCATTGGAAGTAAGGCAGTGATAAACCACTAGACTACGAGGTAGTGGTGATATTTATTCTATTAGTAAACACTTACGTATGCTTAGTCTAAGGTTAAAGTCCAACTTATATCTACATGTCTACGACTATAAATAATATTACTATTATAACATTGAAAAAGCGAAAGATTATTTTCAAATTAAAAGTAAGAATAATATTGCCAACTACAGAAGGCTGTAATCTATACATACATATATATAAATAAAATTGGAGTGTCTGTTTGTAATATTGAAATAACCGCTTTTTACTACATGCATATGAATATAAATACGGTACATACACCAAATTAACATTTTTTACCATTTTTGTCTGTCTATCTGTTTGTTCCGGCTAATCTCTGAAATGGCTGGACTGATTTTGACGGGACTTTTTTGGCATGTAGCTGATATAATAGGCTTAGGCTACTTTTATTTTAGAAAAATAGAGTTAAATTCCACGCGGATGTAAGTAAGGTACAGCCAATACTAAATACAACTATAGTTTTTTTTAATGAGTGATAATGGAATAGTGCACCCGCCTGCGCTAACGGTTTACGCTGGCGGGGCACCAGTGGGCACCATGAGGTCAGGTCAGTTAGCCCATCGTGACAGATTCACCGGGAATTTGGCGGGTGTAACATTCCATTATCATCTACATATATAAAAACCCAGTCTCAACTAATAAATTCCCCAATGCCTTGCGAAGGGGATTGTTAGTAATGTGGACTCATGACCCCATTACTAGCAATGTACTATGTCAGGTTGACCTCCACGCGGTACCCCCTGGAAACCATCGTGATAAATTCCTGGTGAATTTGTCACGATGGGCTATGGTAGCCAGCCAGCGTAAACCGTTGGCGCAGGCGGGTGCACCATTCCATTATCATCCATAAAAAAAAAAAACTTCTCAATACCTACAATATTCACAATTTCATATCCCTTATTTGTTTCATTATAATAAACACTCCAATCTTTTCGTTCCAAACTCCCGGTACGTCAGTTCCGTCCATCCATCAATCTACTTGTCAATGTCACAAAGATTATTTAGACTCTGATCTCTGCCGTTTCATTTCATGTTACTGAATGCCTTAGATAAAGAAAAATGATTATTGATTTACCATTTTTATTTAACACCCTCAGCGCCAGACCCTAAGTGACGGTTCTTAAAAAAAAAACTATATAGTTTTTTTGTTCAGAAGTGTTTAAAACTACATATTGTTATTCGCCCTCGTTTCGCTCCTTTTTCTTGGATTTTTATGGGCTTTCATTTTGTGTAAAAAATGTATAGAAATTTTTTTTTTCGGACTATAATGCTGTTGGCCGTAGCTGGCCTTTACAGCTTCACCGGACGTTATGGGGCGAGTGCAGATGGCACTCCAAACCCGCGGAAGGACTTATGGAGCGGCTGAAGGCCAACTCCTGCCCGACGGATACGACTTTAGTCTGAGGGCACCACTAGGGGTTCGAACCTCGGCTCAGGCCGTCGTAATTTCGATCCCCGTTTGAATTGGACGGGAATCGATCGGAGGGGACAGTGTTCCGGACACTGTGTGACAAGATACACATGGCGCTGAGGTTGTTAATGGTGCCTTACACGATTGTTAACAGATTTATTCATCGATGCTCACAAATTGCGTTTATATTATTGAGGTTGCAATATTTATTTTCAGCCTTATCCTGGGGCAACCCGTCCAATCCCCCAGTATTACTCTGTCACGGCAGAATGGACGCGTGCACCTCATTCCGTCCCCTGGCCAATTTGCTGCCAGATTCTTTGTTCTACGTGTCCGTTGACTTGCCAGGGAACGGTCTCTCCGATCACCTGCCCAAAGGCGTCCAATACGGTATATTAGATTTTATACCTACGGTCCTGCAGATTAAGGATCATTTTAAATGGAACAACTTCACGTTCGTTGGACATTCTATGGCAGTTATGATTGGTAAGTATAATTTTTGCTGTAATTGTAAACTAGCGGTGTCCTCGGATTTGTCCGTTTGTATCAAAATCTGTAGGTTTTGACCTACTTTAGATAGATAGATAATTGATTTATTGCCAACATAACACAAATAAAACAATTTACGATAAGACACAAAATAAGAAATATATATATATATATATATATATATATATATATATATATATATATATATAGAAAGAAATATATACATAGAAAGTTGGCAATAGGAGCTGTCTCGGCTGTTGCTGATATAAGCACAAGCTCAATGAGGTGCACCTATGTATACAGCGCTGGTTTTCAGGCAGCCCCCATTGCTCATTAAAAGAAAAAAAAACTAAGATGCGGATTTTTACTATATATATATACATATACATTAAAAATATATACATATTAAATAAGCTCTAGGATGTACAAATATAAATATGAATATATAAAATGAATTACAATATTCAATGCTCACAAAAACCAAAATCAGTTTATATTTAGAACTGTTCTAATGCTGTTGACTGCAGCAGTCCTTTACAGCTTCACCGGACGATAGGAGGCGAGTGCAGATGGCACTCCAAACCAAAGGAAGGACTTATAGAGTGGTTGAAGGCCAACTCCCGCCTGATGGATACAACTTTATTGATGAATTGAATTCGATGGGGGAACAATCGGGGGTCTACCGGTCGCGCCGGTGTGGAACGCCTGTTTGTTGGTGTGGTTAAAGTCATTGTCTTCACAGACGAGGACGGTGTCGTGTGTCTCTATATATATGTAGTGGGAACTGAACGGGTGGACTGTAGGGACGTTAGCTGCCGTTATGGGGTCATTGGGACTAATAAGAACCTTCGGCGGCATTCGACCATACTATATAGTATTATTGAGCGGTTGAACCTTCTTTGTAACTTCCGTCTAATGAATATGACTTTAATTTGAGTCTCAGGCCGTCGTAATTTCGATCCCCGTTTGAATCCTTCCCTCATCCCCCCACAAAACAGTTAGAGGGTAGCGGTGCGTCCGTAGTATCTCGTTTTAAAAAGTTTAGGTAACTCAAAATTTCTTATTTGCAGGAAAACTATACAATATAACGCACCCTGGCGTCGCTTTCTTTACAATGAAAGTGTTTTATACGTGTTTGTGTTAAATGTGGCAATGTTACACATTGATATATTGTATAGTTGGTCAGCTTGTGTTCCATTATGTTGGCAGCGTTCATTCATTCAATTCGTTCTCTCTCTGATTTTGTACGGATGTTAGTTAGTAAAATATTACTTACTTGTTTTATTAATTAAATAAAAGTTCTATCATAATTACTGCGTTTAAATATAAACATCAGGTTATGGGCCCAGACACATAACCCTGCTTGTTATTGTAGTAAACAACGCGAACACAAAAGTTAATAATCGACGGGAAGAAAAGTGAGGTTATCCGGCTATCACACGTGGCTAATATCGTCGAGAAGGTATACTTGTACGTCGCACGCAAGTAAGGTCGGAAAGGATGGATAATAATATCATAAATAACACCGTAGTTAAGTTGGAAGGTGCTAGAAATTGGAACACGTGGAAATTCCAAACCATGGTACTGATGCGTGGCTATGGTTGGCTGGACATAATAGAAGGAAGGAGTATAAAGCCTAAAACTGGTGATGAACTAACAGCTTGGGAGGTGAAGGACGCTAAAGCACAGACTCTGATAGTCACGAGGTTGTCCGAGGATTCCATATTACATGTACTTACATGTACCAGCTCCTATGAAATGTGGAGGAAACTTCAAAGTGTTTATGAACAGAAAACAGCAACTAGTGTTCATATAGTACAACAGAGATTCTTTCAATATAAATATGAAACGGGGTCAGATATGTCAATTTTTCTATCTAAAATTCAAGAAATGCAAAACACGTTAAAACAGTTGGGAGAAAATGTTTCTGATAAATTAGTCATTACTAAAATACTGATGACATTGCCAGATGAATACAAGCATTTTGTATCTGCTTGGGAGTCGGCTCCGGACGATAAACAGACTATTGATAACTTGGTGGCAAGGTTATTGATCGAAGAAGAAAGAATCAAAGAAAAGAGTGAATCACAGCAAACAGCATCATCATCTGCTTTTGTTGTAAAGAATAAAAGACTTGTGAAGTGTTTCAAATGTGGCAAAAATGGGCATTTTCAAACGGAGTGCAGAAGCTACAAAAATAATGGTGAATCAAACATGACCAGTAATCAAAATAACAATAACTGTTTTTATTGTGGAAAGTTTGGTCATTTTAAGGCGCAGTGTCGGTTTAGAAAACAAAAAGAAAACAAAAGTAAGTCTGATAATAGTGACAAAATTAAATCAAAAAGTAATGCATTTATAGTGTCAAACTCATCACAGGAAACGCATAAATCACAGTGGTTAGTGGATTCTGGCGCCAGCGAACACATGTGTAATGATCGCTCATTGTTTGTATCATTCTCAAGTTTATCGGAAAAATCTGTAATCGTCGGTAATGGCGCGGCAATTAGTGTTCTTGGCTGCGGACAGGTGGCAGTACAAGTGTCGAATGGGAACGAATGGATTGATACGGTAATAGAAAACGTATTATTCGTTCCGGAACTGAAAACTAACTTATTCTCGGTCAATCGCGCCACAGACAAAGGATACGTTATGATGACAGATGAATGTTCGTGTAAATTCTTCAAAAATAAGGAAGTTTGTGCCGTTGCACAACGAATTGGAAATTCATATTACTTAGAATTACGTTTTAAATGTGAGATTGCAAATACTGCAGAATTAGTTCAATGGCATAAAAGGTTGGCTCATCAAAACTTCGCGTATGTAAAAGAAATATTGGAGAAAAATAACATTAATATCAAACAGAATACTATACCTCAGTGTGAGAGTTGTTTGGCAGGAAAAATACATAGATTACCCTTTACGAATAGTAACAATACGACTTCTAATACGTGTGAACTAATACATGCAGATGTGTGTGGCCCGATGGAGGTGACATCCGTTGGAGGCTCAAGATACTTTTTGTTACTGAAGGATGACTACTCAAACTATCGGAGTGTATATTTCATGAAAACAAAAAGTGAAGTCAAACAGCACATCGAAAATTATTTGAATAAGGCCGAAAATATGACGGGTAACAAAGTCAAATGTTTTAGAAGTGACAATGGCCTAGAGTTTCTGAACAAAGAAATGAAGGAAATGTTTTCTAAACGGGGAATAACGCACCAAACTACTGTCCCTTATACCCCCGAACAGAATGGGAAAGCCGAGAGAGAAAATCGAACATTGGTCGAAGCGGCCAGGACTATGCTACATTCAGAAAACTTGGCAAAGAAATTGTGGGCTGAAGCTATAAATACAGCTGTATTTGTCCTGAATAGAACTGGGAAGAGTAAGGATAATGAAAGATCTCCATTTCAAGTGTGGTCAAATAAAATATTTGATTTAAACCAGTTAAAGATTTTTGGTACTGAAGTGTATGTTCACATACCAAAAGAAAGAAGGAGGAAATGGGATATGAGAGGAGAAAAAGGTATTATTGTTGGTTATGAAGAGAACGTAAAAGGATATAGAATTTACTTTTCTAGAAGGAACTCTGTGGAGATAAAACGAGACATTGTTTTCTTAAAACAGAATGATAAGAAAGAGAAACTTCAGTCGGAAGAATATGGTGCTAAGGAGTCTGTAGTGTCATCTAGTCTGGAAAACATGTTTGAAACAGACACAGGGGTCACTGAACCCACAAGCACTGAAAGCATTCTAGTAGAGAAGGAAACAGATTATAACAGTGACACTGAATACTTACCGTGTAGTGATGAAGGACCTGTATCAGAAGAGATGACTTCCACATATGAAGAGAAACCGGTACGTGTGCGTAAACAAACATCATTCTATAAGTGTAATAGTGTGCAAGTGATCGAAAATGATTGTGAACCAGTGACATATAGTGAGGCTATGAAAAGAAGTGATGCAAGTGAGTGGAGAAAGGCAATTGAGAAAGAGTTACAAACTTTGAAAGACAATAACACATGGGATTTTTGTAACACACCAAAAAATGAGAAAGCAGTAAGTACTAAATGGGTTTTTAAAATAAAAACAAATACAGATCATGTCAAACAGTATAAAGCAAGGTTGGTGGCTAGGGGTTTTGAACAAAATGATTTATTTAATTTAAGTGAGATTTATGCACCAGTTGCCAAACTGACAACTTTTAGATTATTCATTGTAGTGGCAACTAAATTAAATCTACCTGTTTATCAAATGGATGTGACAGGGGCATTTTTGTATGGGGATATAAAAGAAGATGTCTATATTAGTTTACCAAAAGGGGCCTATTCAGGAAATAATAATATTGTAAAATTAAACAAGTCATTGTATGGACTAAAAAGGTCACCTAAAGATTGGAATATTAAATTCAATTCTGTAATTACTAAAGAAGGGTTTGAAAGGTCAAAGAATGATCCATGCTTGTATTCTAAGTGTAATGGTAAAGATAAAATGTTTGTTCTGATTTATGTAGATGATTTGTTGTTTTTCGGTACAAATGACCAAGTAATCAATAATTTAAAAGGTGTATTGTGTAAAGAGTTCAGGATGAAAGACCTGGGTTTAATTTCAGAGTTCTTAGGTATAAACATAAAACAAGACTTACAAAACGGGACTACTGTATTATCACAGAAAAATTATTTAGAGAGTGTACTGAGAAAATTTAATATGGAATGTTGTAAACCAATGATGACCCCATTGGATCAAAATTTAAATACAAATATATTTGATATTAATGGTAAAAGTGACAACCACATTGAAAGTATTTGCAGACAAATTATTGGCTGTTTGATGTATGCTGTTTCAGGCACTAGGCCTGACTTATGTTTTGCTGTCTCATTGTTGAGTAGATATCAAAAATGTGCAAATAATGTATTACTTACAGCACTAAAGAGAGTATTGCGTTATGTTAAAAATACTTTAGATTATAAATTAGTTTATAAGTGTAATGGTGATAAGCTGGAAGGTTATTGTGATGCTGATTGGGGTGGTGACCAAAGAGATAGAAAGTCCACTTCAGGCTTTTTATTTATGTTTTCAAATTGTTTAATAATGTGGTGTTCAAAGAAACAATCTTCTGTGAGTCTGTCATCAACAGAGGCAGAATATGTTTCTATGAGCTTAGCTGCTAGTGAAGCATGTTGGCTTGCTAATTTGTTGAGTGATTTTAGATTTAATAATGTATTTCCAATAAGTTTGTATTGTGACAATCAGTCAGCGATTTTGAATGCCAGTTCTGAATCTTTGAAACGTTTGAAACATGTTGATATTCGTTATCACTTTGTGAAAGATTTAATTAAAAATAAAACAGTTAATGTTAAGTATATAAGCACAAGTAATCAGCCAGCAGATTTATTGACAAAATGTTTAAGTAGGGACTCTATTGTTAAGTTTCTGAAACTTTGTAATGTTACATAAGAAATGTAAAGTTTATAACATAATAGTAACTAAATGTATAACATTGAGAGGGGGTGTTAAATGTGGCAATGTTACACATTGATATATTGTATAGTTGGTCAGCTTGTGTTCCATTATGTTGGCAGCGTTCATTCATTCAATTCGCTCTCTCTCTGATTTTGTACGGATGTTAGTTAGTAAAATATTACTTACTTGTTTTATTAATTAAATAAAAGTTCTATCATAATTACTGCGTTTAAATATAAACATCAGTTTGAATATTATTTTCAGGAAAACTATACAATATAACGCACCCCGGCGTCATTTCCCGTAGTGTAGATCTAGACCCTTTCCCGGCCTACTTTACGTTCAAATTCGATGACTTGCGGCCGTGGTACAGATATTTCTATGACGGTTTCTACAGCGAAGATAATTACAAGAAAATCAACGGAGGATTGGAAACTGCAAGGAAATATACATATGAAGAGGTACATACGTATTTTAAGTAAATTATGTTTATTTATTAATAATGAGATGTACTAGCGAGTTGGTCTGCGTGGAATTAAACTTTTTTTTTTAAATAGTAGTCAAATTACTTCTTATTAGATCAGTTACCTGCCAAAAAAAAGTCCCGCTAAAATCAGTCTAGCCAATTCAGAGATTAGCCGGAACAATCAGACAAACAGACAAAAATTGTAAAAAGTGTTATTTTGGTGTATGCACCATATTTATACATATACATAAATAAATCATATTATTATTATTATTATTATATACATATGAATGTATGTAATGTAAGTATAAATAAAATTGGAGTGTATGTAATAAAAAACGGTAATTTCAATATTACAAACAGACACTCCAATTTTATTTATAGGTATAGATTATTCTTGGAGTGAACTATTTGACGCCTTCGCTTGTCAAATGGTTTAGCACACCGCTTTACTTTTGATGGTCGCGAGTTCGATTCCTCGCACGATGCAATGTATTTGTATTTATAAGTGTGATTGTTTATATATATGTTTTCTATGTATATATTTACAACAAAAAAATATATAAGTATTAGTTGTTTTGCACTTTATAAACTTACCTTCAAGATAACATTTTTTTTACTGATGATAATGGACTGGCACAGTCGCCTGCGCTAACGGTATGCGCTGGCGGGGCACCAGTGGAGGATGATAAGATGAGCGTGAGATCAGGTCAGTTAACCCATCGTCCCAAATTCACCAAGAATTTATCATGATGGTTACTAGGGGAACCACGTGGAGGTCAACCTGAGATGGTACATTGTTAGCAATGGGTTCAATAATTTACATTACTAGGAATCCCATTGCCCCCAACACTGTGGGTATTATCTTTGGTTATTTTTATTATACCCTATAATTTCACTGCCTAACCGTTCAAGCCAAAATTACCCAATATAATAATCTCAGGACAATTCACACAGCGCTATCTAGAACCAAGTTAAGATAGCTAAAGCTCGTGTTATGGGTACTAGATAACTGATACAAATAGATAGACATTTTTTTTCGTAAATACATACATATTATACATATAAAACACCCAGACCGATACAAACAATCGTACTCATGAATACGAATGTTTGTGCCGTGTAAGAATCGAATCCGCGACCAACGGAAGTAAGACGGTGTGCTAAACCGCTAGACCACTGAGGCCGTCAAAAACAGCTTACAAAACAAGCTGCTTGGCGGCTGAAATAGCTGAGATTGAGGTACATACTATTGGGAAGTTACGCGACAACGTCGCCCGAAGCACGTTCTCATTGACCCCGACGACTCCATAACGGCAGGTAACCTCTCCTACCGTTCCACCCCGACCACACTTTACACACACACAAGACACCGTCCTCGCCGGCGAAGACGCCGACCTCCAACACAGCATATCGCGTAATCAACCGGGCGCCTGCGCGCGCCCGTGCGCTCCACCGATCGATCCACCGTCCAATACAAACGGGGATCGAAATTACGACGGCCTGGTTTGAAGCCGCGGTTCGAACCCCTAGTGGTGCCGTCAGACTAAAGTCGTATACTTCACTTCAGGCAGGAGTTGACCTTCAGCCGCTCCATAAGTTCTTCCTTTGGTTTGGAGTGCCATCTGCACTCGGCCCCCTAACGTCCGGTGAAACTGTAAAGGCGGCCAACAGCATTAGAGTAGTCCGAAAAATAAACTATTGGGAAGTTTCAGAAATGATACGTCGATGCAGCAGTACTTTTATTTTATTCCTTTTTCAAATTACACTCCACATAAATTGCGTCGCTGTACATTCACGTCTGGTCGTCTCGGTCGCCTCAAACAGAGAGAGAGAGCAGCCCGCTCCCTCCTTGTTCCCGGCCTCTTTATCTCTATTCCATCACGTGACTCACTATAGTTTTAAATTTGAAATGTAAGTAACAAATTAGTCAACTGACTGTTCTCTATGTATTGAAGCTAACAATACTTAGTCGAGTTTGTAGAAAGTAGGCTACGGTAAATTAAAGTCAAGTTTTTTTTATTTTTTTATAGGTTCTTCAACTTACAATGAAGGCTAGAGGACTGTCAAAGGAAGCAGCTGAGGAAATTCTAGAAAGATCTCTGGTACCCGCGGGTGAAGGTCTATACAGGTAACGTAATCTTGAAATAACAACTAAAGTATTAATTATGAGGACGACTGAGGCTTTGCAGTCGGCTACCGCAAGGGAAACCCCAAGTAGCGCCCGTGACTTGTGACACGGGTGTAGGTTTAAAAGGCTCTTTTAGAATGCATTAACACTCACCTTCACTTCTTGCAGCTTCCCCCCGGGCCCAACTAAGACCGGGATAAACCCATTGCTAATACAATTCAGCAACAGAACGTACCGGTTGTATTCAGTATCCGAAATACAACCGGCACGTTCTGTGCTTGTCGACTGAATGCCGTGACTTATTCAAAGAAAGAGAATTATTCAAAAATTTTTTTCGGACTACTCTAATGCTGTTGGCCGCAGCTGGCCTTTACAGCTTCACCGAACGATAGGGGGCGAGTGCAGATGGCACTACAAGCCCGCGGAAGGACTTTGGAGCGGCTGAAGGTCAACTCCTGCCTGACGGATACGACTTTAGTCTGAGGGCACCACTAGGGGTTCGAACCTCGGCTCAGGCAGTCGTAATATCGATTCCCGTTTGAATTGGACGGGGGATCGATCCAAGAATTATTCAACTACCGTCCTCCGTATTTATAGACCCAAGTGAGTGTAGTAGGTCGATCTATTAATACTAGATGGCGCTATTTACAATATTTGTAATAATCTTTACATTGGGTACTTCATCAGTACTACTACCTTCTTTTAATATCTTTTTAAATTATTGGAGTTTTATGCAATATTGATGTGAACCCCAACAAAAGTATTGTGTATAATTAAATAATATACCTTTACACCTGTTATTAGAGCGGATAGAGTCATCGCCAACTGTCGATATTGTGTTGAACGCAACTTACTTACAACTTACGTGTACACATTTCGCTCTGTATATATTTCAATAAAAAAAAATGCACCACTAGATGGCGCTAGTCTCAAGCCTACTTGCGAGTCATGTTCTCCTGGTACGTTCACTGTATATTTGAATAAATTACTCAATATATCTGAATCAAATAAATGCATCAATCACTCCAATAGATGGCGGTAGTCTCTAGCCTACTTGCGAGTCATGTTCTCCTGGTACTTTCACTGATCAGTAATAGTAATAACTTCACGACTGTTATCTTTGATGGGGTAGTCAGAGTCATTAGCAACTGTCGTAGTTGTGAACGCAACACTTGACATGTGCACATTGCGCTCGGTATATGTGAATTAAATAAATGCATTACTCCAATAGACGGCGGTAGGCTGTAGCCTACTTGCGAGGTCATGTTCTCCTGGTACTTTCACTGTAGTATCGGTAATAGTATGATAACTTCACGACTTATCTTTGATGGGGTAGTCAGAGTCATTGTTAACTGTCGATGTTGTTGTAAACGCAACACTTGACATGTCGTGTCACTACTTAATGTTGTTTTGTCCAATTCCGCTACCTAGCATTTGTGAGATCACAAATATGCATATAAAAAAAGTCGCTGTCGCTGTCGGTCCGTCCTTATGTATGCTTAAATCTTTAAAAACTACGCAACGGATTTTGAAGCGGTTTTTTTTAATACAAGAGGAAGGAATTTATATATATATATATATATATAATACATGTACACCCGAACTGCGACGGGTCGAGTAGCTAGTTTCATATAAATCGATCAAGCCGTTTCGGAGGAGAGGAAGATTATCTATAGAGGTAACAGAGGTAGAGGTAGTAGGAGGTAGACCTTGCTGTCATATAATTTTTTTTTCTTTTCAGATTAACATATGACCAAAGAAACAAAACTATAACCGCGCCGCCATTTTCAGCTGATAACGTTAAATTAATGTACACCACACTATCTACACCGACTTTTTCTGTTCTCGCAAAAGAATCAATCAAAAATGGCCTATATAGCAAAGTGCCCTTCATTATGGACGAGAAGGTGTGGCCCAAAAACAATTTTAAGTTCAAAATCGTGGACGGAGGTCATGATGTCCACCTGGAGAACCCTCGCTGCATGGCAGAGGATATATCAAAGTTCCTGCTTCAAGGATAACCCAAGCCATATAAGTTATTTAGTACCCCTTTTTAGTAAAGTTGCTCGGACGGTGGAGTATGAAATTTCGCAAACTTATAGTTTAAATAGATAAGGAGACCAGAATGTTAATACTTTTTTTTTTAATCTATACATGTAGTAAAAAACTGTTATTTCGATATTACATGTATTATATGCATGTAGATGCATATGAATGTACATACGGTACATACACCAAAATAACATTTTTACAATTTTTGTCTATTTGTCTGTCAGAAGACATTTTTTCTGGCGAGTTACTCACTGCACTGTTCTATACATATAAATAAAATTGAAGTGTCTGTTTATAATATTGAAATAATCGTTCTTTACTACATACTAATATGAATATAAATACGGTGCATACACCAAAATAACATTTTTTACAATTTTTATCTATCTGTCTACTTGTTCCGGCCAATCTCTACAATGGCTGGACCGATTTTGACGGGACTTTTATTGGTATGTAGCTGATGTAATAAGGAGTAACTTAGGCTACTTTTATATTAGAAAAATCTTTTATTTTAGAAAAATAAATGAAAAAATTCCACGCGGACGAAATTGCGTGTACAGCTAGTCATAAATATAGAATACATGAATTCAATAAAAAAAACATAATACTATATTTCACCAGCACCAGGTGGTCAGGTGCTTAAAAATATTTTCTAATAAAAAATACGAGGTACCTATTTATCTATTTAATATTACTACAGTTGGTAACCCTATTTTCGAATCGTCTAGACCAGTGATTCCCAAAGTGGTCTATATCGACCCCCAGGGGTCTATGACAAACTGCAAGGGGTCTACGATAGCGGTCATCTTGTTGTTTTTAACACTAAACTTTACTACAGTTAGAAATTTACAAAAAATCAATACCAGGTAAGAATGGGGGGTCTACCCAAAACCGAAAAATATGGCACGAAAAAGTTTGGGAACCTCTGGTCTATACGATAAGAATAATTATGTAAACGATATGTAAATAAGTATATTATCACCTTTAACGACATATTACAACTTTTTAATTATTTTTTACTTCTCTTTATTTTACCAAGCATATTAATTACGTTATATCTGACCATAGACAGACCGACTTCTTCATAGAAGTCATCTTAGCGATGGATCACATCTTTTTACTCGACTAGCTGTTACCCGCAATTTCTATTGACCAGAAATAATTAATAGTCTATGTGCGTATGAAGTTTCATTAAAACTTGTTCTCTGATTAGTCGCGAAAAAGTAAATCATTATCATTACATAGTATAAAACAAAGTAGCTGTCGCCGTCTGTCTGTCGCTATGTATGCTTAAATCTTTAAAACTACGCATTTTGAAGCGTTTTAGATAGAGTGATTCAAGAGGCGAAGCCGGTGCGAGTAGCTATTATTTTTTATTTCTGACCAGAAATAAATGATAGTCTATGGTTCTTGTTGTTCTAAATAAAAAAGTAGTAAATAAATAAAATTAAAGTAGTAAATAACATATACATATATTTAAAGACCGGCAACTATTGCCCTATTGTTGCGGGGTGGTCATGGACGGCGGTAAGGGGGCGTCTATAAATTACGTGAGATGTTTAAGAGGGGGAGGGGGTCGAGTCAAATCACAGAAAATTAAAAAAAAAACCACGTAATTTATGGACGCCCTCTAATCACTTACCATCAGAGGAGCCGCAAACTCGTTTGGCCCCTATACTATTGTTAAAGTATTATAATCCATAAAATAGTATTGTTTGCATGCAGCGCCAATAGATGGCGCTGTAACAAAATTGAAACTCGCTAACGTTTCGTTTTGTAGAAAGTCCATATGTATTTTACTTTATACCATTTTTTGTACCTGTATTTGAAACCGACCAATAAACCTTATATACACGAGTGTAGTGTTTTGGTTTATAGTACCCTTAGGACCTTGTGGTTTTAACATTTGGTCCTTCGAGCCGGATTTATGACTGGCGCTAGTTACTAGCCCGGTATTAAAAAACACTGGTTCAAGTAAACCAGTACGCACCTAGGGGCAGTGGTTCGCTGCTCGGGGCGCCCCTCATCAGGTGATTGGTGCCTATGGTGGACCAGTCAGAAGGACCTGAAGTAACAGCCGAGTGAGGAGGAGTGTCTTCAAGGCAGAAAGAGACAGCAGCGGTACAACCAGGGTGCGGCGGAGGTGAAGGAGGAGAGGAAATTTCGGCTGAGTGGTAAAGTGTGAAGTGGAAAAATTGTGAGTACTTTTAAATATATTTGTCAAGCTAAAGTGAACCTTATTTCAAAGAAGACCGGAACTTTAATATTATAATTGTAACTTTAAAATTAGACTTAGAATAATTTTACAAACTCTGTTGAGACGGGGAACCTATGCCCGATTTTACCTAGGTTGGTAAACATTTTAAAACACTTGTAATTTTTTCGTGATTTTAATATAGGAACTTAAAATTTTCTAAGTGTTTAATAGTAAGTAAACACTTGTAAAAATTAGTGAATAATTATACTACGGAACTTGCGATTTTAATAGAAACCAAAAATATTAGATTAAATTCATCTTTAAAAATACTATTGTTGTTCTGTGTTATTGCTATATTTGTTTTTATAAAGTTTATTTTGTTATTTGTTAAAATGGAAAGTCAATTAAATCTACAGGAAGATGTGCTTAGACGTATTAGAAATTCATTTAAAAGTTATAAAAAGGCTTCTGAAGAGTGTGTAACAGAGTCATATATTGAAATAAGAATAGATATTTTAGAAAGTCTTTGGTTAGAATTTTTATGTAATCATAAAGATATTGTAAACAATTGTCAGTACAAAGAAAGTTCATATTTTAAAAATAATTATTATGATATTACGGAAGAATTGTATATTGAATATGAGTCAGAGTTAAAATGTGTTTTGTCGAAATTAGTGCAAAGTAAAAAGTGTGATACTACAGATATTAGTTCAAATAAGAATGTACAATTTAATTTACCCAAAATTACTATTCCAAAATTCTCAGGGGACTATTTACAGTTTTCTAGCTTTAAAGATTTATTTTTGTCACTAATACATAATAACAATTCTCTAGATAAAGTTCAAAAATTGCATTATTTGAAAAGTTGTTTAGAAGGAGAAGCAGAACAGCTTGTTAGACACATACCTGTGTCCGAATTAAATTATGATAGGTGTTGGAATCAACTTGAACATAGATATAATAATAAAAGATATCTATCGCATTGCATAATTAAAAGGTTATTAAGTCAGAGAAGTATCCAGGTGGAATCCGCAAATGCATTAAAAGGTTTGTTGGATACTACTACAGAATGTTTAGAAGCGTTAGGGAATTTAGATGTACCAGTACAGACTTGGGATTTAATTATTATATATTTGATTACGTTAAAATTAGACAACGAAACGAAACGGCAATGGGAATTCTCTATTTCGAATAGCAATGTGACAGATAACTTACCCACCTTTGATCAGTTTAGAGAGTTTATATGTAATCGTTATAGAGCTTTAGAATTTATTGAAAATGAGAATGTACCTAAACCTCAAAGTAACATTTCGAGAACAAAAACATTTCATGCGATAACAAACATTGGTTGTTTGTTTTGTACCGAAAATCATCGCATTATATTTTGTAAGAAATTCGCAAAGGAAACATCAGTTAGTCGTCGTGAATATGCACAAACTAAAAAATTGTGCTTCAATTGCTTGGGAGTAAATCATTCAGCCAAATTTTGTAAAGTAAAGGTAACGTGTCGCATATGCAAGCGTCGCCATCATTCTTTATTGCATCCTAAGGGTAAAGGAACGAGTAACACAGGTATCAATGAAATTGGGAGAGTCAGGGAAGGAACAATCAGGTCAACTGTTGAGAATTCCATGGTAACGAAAACGTCCGCTGCCTCAGCTGGAGAGTCACCAGCTGTTGTTTCATGTTTCTCAACAGATGGCGCCTGTGGGCAGGTTTTATTACCGACTGCTTTAGTGGGCATTGAAATAAATCACGGTATAAAAACTGTAAGGGCGCTTATTGACCAAGGCTCTCAAGCCTCCTTTATCACGGAGGCCGCGGTTCAATTATTGGGTTTACGGAAAATCCCAATAAAGGGTATAGTATCAGGAATCAGTGGAGATTCTCAATTACGTTTGAAATCAATGGTAAAAATAAAAATGCACTCTTTGTTTCATAAAAATGTTGTTATTCAAGTAATTGCTTATGTTTTAAAGTCAATAACAACCCTATTACCAACAAAAACAGTGTCTCTAGAATGGGAGGAATTAAAAAAGATCAAACTAGCTGATCCAAACTTTAATACACCTAATAAAATAAATATATTATTAGGAGTCGAAGTGTATGGCAGGATAATACGAAATGAAATGATGAGGGGTCCTACAGGTATTCCAGTCGCGCAGTCGACATCTTTGGGTTGGATAGTGTCAGGGGCTGTAAATAATAAAGTTAATGTAAACACAAATATTATTGCAATGCATACTTGTTTAGAGAAAGGCACCATAGATAAGAAAATTCAAGAGTATAAATCTGATTCAGTACTGAAACAAAATAAGATATTAAAGGTTAAGGAAGAAAAATATGAACAGTTATTCTCAAATAGAACTCATAGTAACATAAGAAAGTATATTAACAGCTTACCTTTCTGGAATCAAGACGATCCAAAAGAGATTAATAATAATGAAAAACTTAAAATAACTAGGAAGCAGTTATTTCGAGGATTCAATAGAGATAGAAATAAGAAAGCGAGTAAAACAGTTATGAAAATGTATATAGATTTGAGTTCATATGGTTAGACTTATTATTAAAACAAAGTAATGTAAAAATGCTACTTACCTCCATTAGTTGTTGTGAGATTTGTCAAAGAAACGTCCTGTAAATAAAAATAGAAAATTATATACTCATGTTAACTTCAATATTATAAGTCGAATATACTTACATGAATACAGTACTTCGTTGAAGAATGATGATTATCTGCATATCGGCTTATCAAAACATGATTGACGATTAATAGTGCATATATTATAAATAAAATAAATTACTTGGTGGTACAGATATATCAACAAACAGCACACGTGGATGGTAATAAGAACAGGAACGATGTATCTGCAACTGAAAGATAATAAAACATTATTACATAAATAATATAATAGTAAAGTTAGAAAAAGGAAAGGAAATGATTAGGAGAAATGATGTAATGAAAAACGTTAATATAAAAATAGAATTAATAATAAAAGGATTTGTACTTACCTTACTAGTGAAAATTGATAAAATTTCTTGAATATTGTGATATGTGTGATCTTTATTATAGTAAATATATAATATATAAGAAAGTACAATGAAGGACAATAAAAATTGAATAAAAAAAAAATGTGTATACAATGCAAGGCATTAAAATATTGCGAGTTATATATATATAGATTTAGTTCATCGTAAATATTACTGTTGAAGCGGTTCCCTAGGGATATGTATCCCGAGAGATATATTCCTTCGATAAGACTGTCGTCACAGATCACGGGCAAAGTAAGGAGTTACGAGCGTACCTGGCTTTCTGCTATGGCGTCTTGGTGCAGGAATCGATGATCGACGACGATGATGATCGATGAACTGATCACACACACAACACGCGCGGCGGAAATTAGTGTATATACACCTTGAATATTGCACACTATCTATATACACCTTGACAATTCAATAGTTTATTAAATCGTAGTGATTCAATTATTATAAAACGTAATTATGTGCGAGCGGCGTTTCTCAGACACGAGCGGGAAACGAAGAAGTAGCGCCATCTTTCTTTCCAGCGATGGCGCGGGCGTACTCGGCTCCTTTCGGCCCTAGATCGTGAGTATGTCTGTCCTTGTCTATTACACGAGATGTGCATTTAAACTAGTTGTGGCGCAAACATTCCCCCGGCCTTAAAGGGTTGCCTTTAAAAAAATATACATATATATATACAACTGGGAAATGAATAGCAGTATGCGGAAGATATATATAAATAAATGAGCGGTATATTAATGTGTATAAGATTAATCATAAGCGGGAAGTTATCTGAGTTTATGTGAATACGATATATGAATGAAAGTTATATATAACTAAGCTAAATCTAATTCTAAATGCGGGCGATATTCATCAAGAAACTTATATAAATCGCGAAGATACTTGCGAGCACCCACGAAACATGTTCCATTGTCCGTATATAAACAGTTTATCGGGCCTCGGCGAGATAAGAATCGTTTAAGTGCGGATAAGAAACTAACCGTGCTTAAATCAGTAGCAACTTCAATATGAGTAGCACGGGTTGTCAGACAAGTGAAAATACATAGCCATGCTTTGCGGCCTTTAACCCCCGACCACGAATAGGTGTGTACTGTAAGGGACCGGCATAGTCACAGCCTACATGCGTAAATGCCTTATCAACTTGAGTAACGCGGTGGCTCGGTAGATCGGCCATGAGTGGAAACGTAGGGCGCGGTTTTATTTTAAAACAAGCGTTACATTTATGAATGCGATAACGTATTAAGCGGCGAGCGGACAGGATCCAGTACTTCTGCCTGAGTAAAGACATAAGTAACTCTGGTCCAGCATGAAGATGCTTCTTATGATAAAAATCGATAAGAATATCGATAACATGATCGCGGCGCGGTAAAAGTAGAGGATACTTAGTGCAGTAATCCTCAGCGGAACTTGACAAGCGACCACCGACGCGGATGACATCGTCCTTGTCTATAAATGGTCGGAGCTTGTTTAAAGCGGAAGAACAATATTTATTATTTTTTAAATTATTAAACTCATGTGCAAAATATACTTCTTGCACGGCGCGGATTAACTTTATTTCAGCAAAATCTAAGTCTTCACTCGTAAAAACGGTATTACGAGGAAGGCGTTTAATAAATTTATATATATAAACAATAGTCCGTAATAATTTAGAATATACAGAAAGGCGTTGAGATAGCGCGTAAAGTAGTGATTCAGAGGTATTTGAAATTAATGTGTGTATAACAGTCCGTTGTTCGGGAATGTCTTCATTCGATAAGTCGTGATTGACAACAAGTGGCCACTCGGCCGGGTTACTTAATACCCATGAAGGTCCGGTGTACCATAGCGGATGGTTTACTAGCTTGTCTGGTGTGAGTCCACGAGACAGGCAGTCTGCAGGATTATCGGAACCAGCAACGTGATAGAAACAGTCTGCCGGGACGTTATCGATAATTTGTACTACCCGATTGGCAACGAAAGTTTGCCAGCGGTGCGGAGAAGAGTGGATCCAACAAAGAGCCACTTTTGAATCACTAAAGGCGTATATATTATTCACAGGATACCGTGGTGCGATAGTATCAACAACCTTACGAAGTAGTTTTGCGAGTAATACGGCTGCGCACAATTCTAATCTCGCGATGGATACAATTTTTACAGGCGAGACCTTTGACTTGGCGCATAATAATTGAACAAAATATTTATTATCAACCTGAATGTGTAGGTAGACTACACCGCCATAAGCACGTTTACTAGCGTCAGCAAATCCTAAAATATTCAATTGACAATCCTCAACCACACCTAGGTGTCGCGGTATGCGAAGCCTATTAAGCGAGGGCAGTTCTAAACAGAACTGTCTCCAGGCTGCGATGATATGATGCGGGGGTTGAGCATCCCAATCACATTTCAACAACCAGAGTTCCTTAATAAGGAGCTTGGCGTACAAAATAGCGGGAGCCACGAAACCTAAAATGTCCCATAAACGGGCAACAGCGGAGAGAATAGCGCGCTTAGTACATATAGCGTCTGGCGTGATTACTTTGAACTTAAAAGAATCATTAGAGTTATCCCAAAATAGACCTAAGATCTTGTGCGGGGTGGAATTATCGAATGATTTGTCACTGAGGGTTTTGTGTGTATCCGGGATGTGAGCAAGCACGTCGCGGGAGCTGCTCGTCCACTTTACGAGATCAAACTGTGCCATTTTAAAAAGTGCAATAAGTTCGTTACTAATGGTAATAGCCTGTTCATCTGTCATAACAGAAGATACGATATCATCCATATATAGTGCGGACGAAGCAACAGCGGCAGCAGCAGGGAATTTATCCCCTTCATCTTCAACTAGTTGTCGAACAACGCGGAGCGCGAGAAATGGACTCGACCTCAGTCCGAAGCATACACGATTAAATTCATATTCAGTCACAGGATCATCGGTGCTGAAGCGGTACAAAATTCGCTGAAACCTACGATCGGGTTCGCGTACAACTATTTGATGAAACATTTGAAAACAGTCGGCGGAAATACAAACTTTAAAAAGACGAAAGTTAATTAAAATACTAAATAAATCACCCTGTAGGTTGGTACCACTATGCAATATATCATTTAACGAACGACCAGATGTCGTTTTACAACTGGCATCTAAAACCACGCGCAATTTAGTGGTGACCTTATCCTCTCGTAACACTCCGTGATGTGGAATGTAGTACGAGGGTATAAGTGAATTGTCTTGATGCGATTTAACTGGACTTAAATAGCCCTTATCAATATATGCGCGAATTACCTCGTTATAAGAAAAACGAAAATGAGGTGACGCTTCCAACTTACGTTCTAGACATAAATAACGTCTATGTGCGGCAGCGAAAGAGTCGCCTAAGGAGAACACGTCCTCTCGAAACGGCAGGGATACGATATATCTACCACTATCATCACGAGTAGTGGTGGCGCGAAAATAATGTTCACACTCGAGATCATCGGCACTCTGAGCGGGCGGCGCGGTTATCTCCTCCAATTCCCAAAAACTTTGGAAGAGAGTGTCCATACGATCATGAATCACGGAACAACATGACGTTGTATATGCGGTATTTAATAATGCGGAATTAGGCGATGCGGAATTAAAAGTGGGTACGGAACCCATGATTACAAACCCTAATACGGTTTGTATCGCAGGCGGAATATTACGATGCTTGCTATGCACAATACCCGGCAATAGCAAGTGCGGGAATATAGAACTACCTATAAGTACGTCTATATTACTAGGAATGGCAAACTCGCCGTCTGCCAGCGGTAGGTTTTTAATGTGTGAAAATGCGGCGGTATTGACAGGAACGGAAGGCAAACTGTCCGTAATACGGTCAACAACAAGCGCGGAAATATTAAAGTGAACATTAAAATTAAAACGAGAAAATATATTAAATTCTACTGAACCCTTAACGTTTTTTTGTGAGCCACCGATACCCTTTACCATCGTAGATGAATATTTTAATTCATTTAATAAACCTAAGCGGTCACAACATTCATCAGTAATAAAATTACTTTGGGACGCACTGTCCAATAAACATCGAACTAAGTGTTGTTTACCTAATGCGTCATACACAATAACGCGTGCAGTTGCTAGTAGCACAGTTTTGTTACTGAGCGCGCAAAGTGACAGACCACTCTGCTTGGCCACGGCCTCGCCACTGTGTGACGGGAGCGGGGGTGAAGCCATGCTACTACGGGGCGCGGGCGCATCGCGCGCGGGCAGCGAGCCCCGATCCGTAACAAAATGTAGCAAAGAATGATGGCGCTTTTGACATGCACGACACGAAGATTTTGATGTACAAACACCTGACTTATGCTTGGTACTTAAACAATTTACGCATGAATTGTTAGCTTTAATATGGTTATAACGATCGAGAGGTGACAATTTTTCGAATGCACTACATTTATAAAAATGATCATGCATATTACTATTACAAAGTGAACATTTTATAGGTGTTACACTTGAAACATAAGACTGCGGGTCCGGGTACTTAGCAGGCGGGCGGTATTTATTAGTAGGCGGGCGGTATTCATTTGACTCTGTACTGGTGGCGGGCGCGGGTTGTGTATTTTCATATATGCGGCATTGCGTTTTTATAAAATTAATAAATCCGTCAAAATCACGTGATTTTGTTATAGAAGAGTGTAATTCGAACGCGCGTAATGTTTCTGAATCGAATTTACGTTTTGCAATATATAATAAAATGAAATCGGATAATTGTTTTATACCTAAGCCCTTTAACGACATAGCGGCGGTGACATACTTATCTATAAATAATTGAAAACTTGCGGCGGAAGGCATTTTGCCTAATTTAAGATTTAAGATCTGGTCTAAGTAATTAGAACCGAGAACGTGAATATCTTGATACTTATCAAGCAGAGACTTAAATATAATTTCATAGTTTTCGGCGCAGGGTGTAATACCTGCAAATACCGATTGTACTTTGGGTGATAACTTACCCAGTAAATAATACAGTTTTTCTGAGTTTGTAAGTGAGGAGTTGTCATGGACAGTAGATTTGTAACTAGCGTAAAATAAATTCCAATCTTGATAATTGCCGCTGAAGGAGACTAATTCCAGGGGGGAGCCTGGGCCTAGATACAGGTGCATCTATCCCACACGAATTCCCACCCGTGGGCGCAGAAGAAAGATCAGAAAATGTCTGTTTAATTGAACAAAACAAATCTTCAAATGAGTCATATACATGAAAATTAGGTACGGCAGAAGGATTCTCATCAAGCATCCTACTATTATATTCATCAAGTACATCTTGAAACTTATTACGAACGTCATCGATGGTTATACATGAACTAAGAAACATACGTCTTTTTTCTTCCGATTCCGTAGCCGACTTCGACTTATCGTAAATACTTTGTATTCGTTGAAATAAAGCATTACGTTTAGCTTCTAACATAATAAGTTGACGACTAGGTGAAAAGGTAGGCGCATCTTTATCTTTACGTGACATATCTAATGATTTAACGCAATATAACTATAGGTAATTATACAGTGACCTGTCAATAGACAGCGTAAGCGGACAGTAACGAAAATAAAATTATATGTAGGTATGTAGCGAGAACACGGTTAAGTGTTGCGTAGATTACTATATAAAATATAATGGAATGCGGGATATAGACATTTATATTTGTATATTGTAGGTGTGCGGGATGTACAAGTATATTATGTATAATATAGTTATAGGATACAATTTTAAGACTATACTATAAATGCGGTGATATAAATATTTATTATCTAAAGAGATAATACAGAGGAATGCGGGATATTATATGGTATTCTATAGCGGTATATAATAAATATGTTTATAAATAATAAACTATTACACATATAGGTGCTTGGTTGCGGTATAATATAAAGAAATAACAAGGCAATCCTATATGGCTACGCGGGTATGTCTGAGAAACAAATAAGTAATATAAGACTAAATAAGCGGATTTTATATTATCAATTTTGAAAGCGGTTTCTTAATAATAATATTAAACGAAGGACCTTGCGAATAAATAGCAAAAGGGGTACGTTATTAAATGTAACTCAATTTAAAAAATAGCAAAATATCCGGCTCGAAGGACCAAAAAATGTTGAAGCGGTTCCCTAGGGATATGTATCCCGAGAGATATATTCCTTCGATAAGACTGTCGTCACAGATCACGGGCAAAGTAAGGAGTTACGAGCGTACCTGGCTTTCTGCTATGGCGTCTTGGTGCAGGAATCGATGATCGACGACGATGATGATCGATGAACTGATCACACACACAACACGCGCGGCGGAAATTAGTGTATATACACCTTGAATATTGCACACTATCTATATACACCTTGACAATTCAATAGTTTATTAAATCGTAGTGATTCAATTATTATAAAACGTAATTATGTGCGAGCGGCGTTTCTCAGACACGAGCGGGAAACGAAGAAGTAGCGCCATCTTTCTTTCCAGCGATGGCGCGGGCGTACTCGGCTCCTTTCGGCCCTAGATCGTGAGTATGTCTGTCCTTGTCTATTACACGAGATGTGCATTTAAACTAGTTGTGGCGCAAACAATTACATTAGGAAAACTATAATTTGATAAAACTTTATTGTTGTAAAGAACATATAGGTAGTAGATACTAATTTTATGTTAAGTATCATAGGTCAAAAAATTGATTTAAATGAAAGTTTATAAAGGCACACATAATACATATGTGTAAAAATAACATCTTACTGGCGCCGTTGATCTCAGAAATATCTGGCGGAATGTTTTTACCATTAGGATGGTAGGTTTGACTGGCAAAACTAAGCTAATTTTGGTTTGAGTGAATGATTTATATCTAAGCAGTTGAGAATTATAATAAAATAGTACATAAACATTCCGGAAATATAGTATTGTCTCACTGGTTACTAAAAAAACCTATTTCTGTAAATGAACGATTTTTGTAATTTATTAAATTTAATTGTAAAGTGCAACTGTGTTGGATTGTACTTATAGTAATTGGTTGTGAATTTGATATTTGTTGAACAGTGTATGGCTATAAATAAGTTCGTGTATTGAGGTAACTCAGCAATGAAAAATTTGGTCACCGTCCTCATGGTGGGCGGAATAGAAGGAAGGAAGAACAAATAGAAGTTTGTTCTTGGTGGGCGGTATGTTAAAGTATTATAATCCATAAAATAGTATTGTTTGCATGCAGCGCCAATAGATGGCGCTGTAACAAAATTGAAACTCGCTAACGTTTCGTTTTGTAGAAAGTCCATATGTATTTTACTTTATACCATTTTTTGTACCTGTATTTGAAACCGACCAATAAACCAACCAATAAAATAAATATACACGAGTGTAGTGTTTTGGTTTATAGTACCCTTAGGACCTTGTGGTTTTAACAACTATAAAAAAGACAAATTTTCGAATGTATAATGTTAGTATGAATATTTATTAATAAATTGTGAAATAAATTTAATTTATAAATTTGTTGTTTTTTTGTTATTATATTTCGAGAATTACCACCAGTTTCCATAAACAATAAAAGTCAGCCTGGGTCAGTTAACAATTAAATTTAAGAAAACAAATTATTAGTTTCTGGAAAACTGACGACAATGGCTGTATGGGCTGAGTCCTTTTGTTTTACCCTGAGATGGAAAATTGAACCAAACAAAAAAAATGTTTCTGTACATTGATTTGAAAACCATCGAAAAAAAGATGGACGAATATGGAAAAAAAATTGATTTGAAATTTAGTTCAAGTTAAATAAATTAAAAAAGTTTCTTGACATTAATTTGAAATTTAATTGAAGTTAAATAAATTTAAATTAAGAACGACAAATTGTTTTTGGAATATTCTTTTTCTAATTTTAATGGTTTTCTGAATGGCCTAAGAAAATTATGCTATGCAAATAAAATTTCGAATTCGTAGTTGGCTGGTCCTTATAACAAAATAATTGTTATATAAATCTATGTAACCACTTTTTACTACCTACCTATTGTATATTTACAGGCAATTAGTTTTAAGATAATTTTAAAATTTCCTCGTATTGTAATTTTAGTATGAAACGCTTCATCTGCACGAACTTTCATCCCCTATTTCACCCCGTCTCGTTTTTTATACGATAGCCTGTGTCCGTCCGTGTGATACTGCGACACTTCAAGCAGGAGCAATTTAAAATATGAAACCCTTCGACTGCACAAACTTTCACTCCATCTTTCACCCTTTCTACGTTTTTTTACACGATTGCCTCCGTTCATTCTTGTGATACTGCGTCACTTCAATCAAGAGCAATTTGAATAGGAAACCGTCTGCACAAACTTTCATCCCCAATTTCAACCCTTCTACGTTTTTTACATGTCTACGTACGTCCATGTGATATTGTGTCATTTCAATCAAGAGCAATTTGAATATGAAACCGTCTGCACAAACTTTCATCCCCTAAAAAAGGAAAGGGATGAACCCTTTCCTTTTTACATGAAACAAATTTTATGCGTTGTTTATCCTGATTTGTTTTTGGATTGCATTGCCTAAATATTATTCAAAAATAAATTAGTGCTAGTTAGAATCAATTTACGTAAAATTATTGTAAACTGATGTCTTCATTTCGTTGACTTCCGCTGAAGTGGTTATTTATACAGGTGACTTTTTTTTGCCACCTGTATAAATAGCACATTTTATGCACATCTAACGGTGTCTATACACGATGTTTGGAATGGTGTACTGCTATAAAACTGTTACTATTCACCCCTTAAAGGAAGCCTAACTGTAACCAGGAAACATTCTCATACCATCATCATCAACATCTCCATACCATCATCAACCACCAACATCTTCATTGTTTTGTTATTTTGTCCTTTGTTATTTATTTTGTTTTACGTTTTATCGTTGTTTTGTTTGTCCTTGTTATTCTTTTGTCTTCTTTTATTTATAAAATCAATATGTTAGTATATATATATAATATATAAATATAATATAATATTCCAATAATATATTTTAAACTCCACACCTAAGAAAAACATAAATATTAAATTCTTTTCAAACTTCTGAAGCGATCGTAAACCGCAGGCGCAAACGCTGAAGCATATAGAGATCTTATAAATACTACATTAAAACTTCTCAGATCTTTAAAAAAAAACTGTAACCAAGAAATCATTGTTAATAATCAAGTCCCTGGAAACCATCGTGGTTAATTTCTGATCCACGGTGGGCTTACTGATCTAACTTTAGTTTAGTTTAGTTATTGACCAATGTAATAAACATCTCATGTAAAGATCAGGCAAGTTGTAATATACAATAATGATATTTATAAAATTTAAATTTGATTACAATTATATTATTAAATAAAATAAAATAAATTAATTACGTACACAATACACGGTATAACTAATTACAACACGTCATAATAATGTTTAAAAATCATAATTACGGTATAATTACATTTTGATTCATATATTCTGTCTTTATTCTCATTATATCACATTCTATCTGTGCTCCAGCGTATAATAATAATAATATCTCACTTCAATTCACACAGCGCTATCTAGTCCCACGCTAAGCAGAGTCTTCTATTATAGGTACTACACAACTGATAAAACAAAAAAATTGATTTTTGTAAATGCATATATAATATATATATATAGAAAACACTCGGACCTATACAATCATACTTATGAATACAAATGTTTGTACCGTGCGAGGAATCGAACCTTATCGGATGTAAGGCGGTGTGCTGAAGCTGAAAATGTGTCTATTTTTAATAGACACATTTTTTTTCTACCACATTAAGAACGCAGATTCATCACAAGAAGAATGAGCAAGAAACTTTTTTTTTCGGACTACCAATGCTGTTCGCCGCAGCTGGCCTTTACAGGTTCACCGGACGGTAGGGGGCGAGTGCAGATGGCACTCCAAACCAAGGAAGGACTTAAGGAGCGGCTGAAAGCTAACTCCCGCCTGACGGATATGACTTTAGTCTGAGGGCACCACTAAGGGTTCGAACCTCGGCCAGCCGCGTAATATCGATCCCCGTTTGAATTGGACGGGGGATCGATCGGAGGAGCTGCGCAAGAAACTCGTGTGTTGCTGTTTTAAGTATATTTACATTAACAAGGATTAAGGATACGATTGTGTATATATTTTTAGTACAGTGGACCCACGGTTATCGGACAAACGTTTTGCAGGGCAGTGTCGGACCATCGAATTTGTCGGAATATAGAGTGCTGCCTAAGGGTCTCCGGATTTTTTTACAAAAGAGTATCTTGTAATCAGACAAGTTACAGATCCAGTGATAACATTCTATGTCATATATGTAACAACAGAGCTGCTGCGGCGTGTGAAGCGGCTGAAAAAGCCAAAGCATGTAAATACAGGGGTCTAGGGGGGGAAGGGGATTGTTAGTAATGTGATTGAACTCATGGCCCCATTGCATTACATTAGCAATGTACCATGTCAGGTTGACCTCCACGCGGTTCCCCCTGGAAACCATCGTGATAAATTCCTGGTAAATTTGTCACGATGGCTAACTGACCTGACTTCATGTTCATCTTATCATCCTCCACTGGTGCCCCGCCAGCGTAAACCGTTAGCGCAGGCGGGTGCACCTCCGAGTATGATTTTGTGCCATTCGGTGTCGAGAATCTTGGTCCGTGGGGTCCTAGCGCTATAAGACTTTTCAAAGAAATAACGAAAAGGTTAATCGACATCACAGAAAACCGAAGAGCTGGCAGCTACCTTGGACAAAGAATTAGTCTAGCTATTCTAAGAGGGAACGCTGCCAGTATCTTCGGAACGTTGCCTAAAGGGACCCCTTTTAATAATATATTTTAGTTATTATATTATATTTTTTAAGCTTTTTAATTTTAGGTTCTTAGTCGTACAATTAAGTTATACGTACCTATGTAGTAGATACCTAATGGTAATTTTATGTAATAATAAATATATGTACCTATATATGTATGTATATGCACTTTGACGTATAAATCATACTTCATTATTTTTCCTTAATTCTCAGTGATTCGTGCTTTCGCTTCTGAGCTGATACGTATACGTTGGAATAAACAATGAACACATGTTATACTGCACTGCTATTTTCATCACATGTAAGTAGTCAAATTCAAACTAAGCAATCATAATCAAAACAATACCCTACGCGTCGAGTACAACAGTGGTGATGCGTACAAGTTCAAGTTCCGGATTACCGCGGATCCACTGTATAGTCACTGCCACGCCTTATGTTTTTAATAGCATATTATCAATTTACAAATTCAAATATAGAACTAAATACTTTTGTCTCATTTCCATACATTATTGATACACACAGTCGCATAGTCGGCAGACGCGGTTAAAGTCTACGGCCTTGACCGTCCTATTTTTTTATCGTATCTTTCACAGATGATATAATACGCTGTCTGTGGTTATCTCATTCTATTACAAATAATGTTATCTAACTTTAAATTTTACTGAGTAACGCTTGGTTATTAGTTGACAATAGTTTGATATGAAAAATGAAAGTTACGTGTGTGCGTTTATTTAAAAAGTAAGTAAATAATAATTTCATACATATACCTACCATATCTAGAAAATTCTATACACTAGTTTATATAATATTTATTTGTAGGTTAATCTCTCTAATATAATATTTTTAAACTAAAATATTTGCCCTATAACTTAATATTTTATTCCAAATAAAGCAATAATAATTCAGCATTCATAACATTACACATTTGCGTAGTTTTTTTAGTTTTTTGACAACTTCACTCTGACAGATGCATGCTGTGTCAGTGTTGCTAGGATTTAATTTCAGTTTACCCCATACTCTATCTCTACAGACATTGCTTGTGTTGCCAATATTTGATTTTGTTGCTTAAATATAAGAATTAAGAATTTTTAAAACTCGCTTTAGAGACCAATAAACAAAATCGATATGATTTTTATGGAATAGATGTAACAATAAATTGAAATATCGTTTTGGATCTTTTTTTTTTTATATTATCGAATTAGTTGCCAGCATATTTAAAATGTTTTATTTATATATTTTCAATTAGCACTTTGAAAACTCCTCTTCAAAAATAAAATTCAAGCATTTAGACTGTGCTCATTTTGTCATGTTTTTGTCTTATTTGTAAATAATTGCTTATGCTTTCAGTGTAGCAAAGACTATTATACAGCAAACAGAAAAGGAGGTCACTATAAAAGCGCCATGGGGTAACATTAGAGGTATGATAAAAACACGGCTTTGCCTCCAATGGGGTAGCAATTTTTTTATTTAATTAAGCTATTTTATAAAATTAGCCTAATCGAAATGTAATTTCTAAAAATTAAGCATTACTTTTCAGCGTTGTCTTGGGGCAACCCGTCCAATCCCCCGGTGTTACTCTGCCATGGCCGACTAGACGCGTGCACCTCATTCCGTCCCCTGGCCAAGTTGTTGCCAGACACTTTGTTCTATGTGTCCGTAGATTTACCAGGCAACGGTCGCTCCGACCACTTGCCTAAAGGCGCAAGGTACACTGCAATAGATTTTGTACCTACTGTGCAGAAGATTAAGGATCATTTTAAATGGGAAAATTTTGCGTTTATAGGGCATTCGATGGGTGTCATTATAGGTAAGATTTATTTGTTTTAACTGTCATTATTCATCATAAAGAAACTCTATAGGAGATTAATTTGCCTATAGTTAATACTAATGCCCAGTTTATTAATTATTTCTCTCTGAAAAAGTTATATTATTTCACAAGTATTGTTCGGTAATAAACATGTTCTAGTAATGATAGATATGTAAGTGCTATATAATTTATGTAACAAAACTTCTCGCTCTATGCAGGAAAGTTCTACGATATAGCATATCCAGGAGACATCTCTCGGAAAGTGGAACTTGATCCTTTGCCAGCATATTTAACATGTCCACCTGAGGATCTCAGCGAATGGTACAGATATAGCTACGAGAATTTCTATAGCGAAGATAGGTACCGGATATTGACTTCCGGTTTGGAGACTGCACCCAAGTACACGTATGAACAGGTTAGTATTATATGTACACTCGTATTGTAGACTTAATTATGTATTTATTTGTTTATTTAAACTTAAATAACAAATACAATACTGTTAATTTTATATATATTAGTGGTATTCGGTGGTAATAATTTCGTCACCTTTTCTTCACCCCGCGTTAAAGTCGCTGGTTCAGGGCGTTTACAAATATACCTCTGCCGATGCCTATTATCTAATCACTTTTGTGTACACGAAATAATAAATAAAATATAAAATTGTCCCTATACTCACCCCAAATACACCAAAAATCCGCCAATTTGCATCAAGTTTTCTAATATGACCGCCGTAACCGCTGTTCGTTCCCGCGATCGAATCTGTCACTAGTGTGGCGCGCCGCGTCCGCCAGAGGGCAGGATTTTTTCATATCCCCAACATTAAGACTATAGGGACGTGTATATACATTTATAGTTCAGGTGTGTTGTGGTATGTTGAAGGTGTAGTGCCGCGAAAAATGACAATAATTGCAGGAAAATTACACATCCCCCCGCCCGAGAAAGGCTGATTGCCTTTATCAAAACAAAAAGTAAATAAATAGAGAAAAACAAAAATTATAAAATTATATAGACCGCTCATGTACAGAAATCGCTAAAAATACCGCAAGAAAACTAACATAATAAGTTTTTTTTTTTTTTAAAAATAATGAAATAAATAAATATGAAACATTAGTTAGTGGGGAGTCTACAAATCTTCACAACCGGACGAGTTATAGTGCCTGTTGAAGTGATAAGCCTTACCACTCGTACTACACCATCTTTACCCGGCAACAATTCTACAATCCTGCCCAATCTCCACTTTAAAGGAGGTAAATTTTCCTCTTTAATTAGGACCAAGTCATCCACCTTAGGAGGATCTATAGGAGACGTCCATTTATTCCGCATTTGAAGAGAATGGAGGTACCGCTCACTCCATTTTCTCCAGAATCTCTGTGAAAGAGCCTGAATTAGATTGTACCGACTCAACCGTGAGTTTGGGATGTCTTCAAAATTATATTCCGGTACAGATAATAACGAGCGTCCGATTAAAAAATGCGCAGGTGTTAACACCTCCAAATCTTGGGGATCCTGCGTCAGTGGACACAACGGGCGACAATTGAGGACGGCTTCAACTTTAGTGAATATAGTTACTAGCTCCTCAAATGTCAATATCTGGTCACCGATGACTCTCCGCAATAAAGTCTTCGCCGCCTTTACAGTTGCCTCAAAAAGACCGCCAAAATGAGGCGCTGCAGGTGCATTAAAACGCCAGGTAATATCGCGTTTACCTGCGCTACTACTAAGTTGCGATTGTACTTCCCGAGAAGCTAAATACCTTTGTACCTCATCTAAGTGTCGATTGGTACCTACATAGTTAGTGCCGTTATCCGAACGAATCACACTAGGTAGTCCGCGTCGAGACGTAAATCTCGTTAGAGCCGCAAGAAAACCCTCTGTCGAGAGGTCCGTAACACATTCAAGATGAACGCACTTAGTCGAAGAACAAATGAAAACACAAAGATATGCTTTCAATGGTTTTGCGTTACGTAAACGAGAAGATTTTATTATAAATGGTCCGGCAAAATCCGTTTGCACGGTATGAAAAACTCCAGTAGCAACTACTCTATCCGTAGGTAAGGCAGACATTAATGGTTCTGTAGGTTTAGCCTTTGTCCGAAAACAAGAAATACATTTAAAAATTCTGGTACGTATAGCTTGTCGTGCCGAAATGATCCAAAATTGAGTCTGTAAAATGGCTTGCAAGGCAGTCGATCCCGCATGACAGTGAATTTTATGATGATGATCTATAATTAAACTCGTTAATGGATGATCCTTTGGCAAAAGAACCGGATGCTTTCGATTATATGACAAATTGGAATGATTTAAGCGTCCTCCGACACGCAAAAGGCCCTCCCCGCAAATAAAAGGCATAAGCCGCCTTAAACGTAAAGAACAAAAACTACTCTGCTTGAGGCAACTTAAATCATCCGCAAACTCCGCAATTTGGACTAGTTTTATCAACCGCAGTAAAACCGATTGTCGTTCTTTTGTTGTCAAAACTCCGGTAACCTTATGGTTTGGATTTTTACAATTACTAAAAAACCTATAACAATACGCCACTACCGCTAACAGCATATTCAAAGAACTAAACCGCAAAAAAATAGGATCTCTCTTGACCATCACCGCGTGAACCTTCACCACCGTCTTTCGAATACCAGGTAAGTCATACTCAGTTTTATTATTTTCACTCAAAGGCCAGGTATCCGCATGGCCTTGAAGCCAGGAGGGGCCCCACCACAATTTGTGCTCGAGCAGTTCCGAAGCTCGACAACCACGACTTGCTATGTCGGCAGGGTTCAGTTCCGAGGGTACGTGTCGCCACGTTATATTCAAACCGCAATTAATAATTTGTGAGACTCTGTTTCCTTCAAATGTCTGTAAAAGATGGGGTGATATCCGCAACCAAGAAAGTACGATAGTACTATCAGACCAGCACACAACATCCTCAATGTTCACATGCTCGTTAATTGAATCCACCACGTACTTTACAAGCCGCACAAGTAAAGCTGCTCCGCAAAGCTCCAGTTTCGGAATAGTAAGCCTTGACTTTACAGGTGAAACCCGTGATTTAGCCATCATTAAAACGATCTTAACTTGACCGCTTTTTCCCACTGTTCTCAAATAAACAGCAGCCCCATATCCAAGTTCAGACGCATCCGCAAAACCATGTATAGAACACGTTCCAGAGTTTCCCAATGCAAATCGTTCCATTTTAAGATTTTCAATCATAGGCAGTTTGTTTAAAATACCTTGCCATTCCGCAACAACGTCTGCCGGAGGTTTGTCATCCCATGACAACTTTAACAACCATAGACGTTGCATTAAAATCTTTCCCTGAAAAATTACAGGGGAGATCCAACCCAATGGGTCAAAGGTCCGTGCTAATGTCGATAAGATCGATCGTTTTGTACAAATTTCCATATCACTAAATCTGGTATGGTAAGAAAAACTGTCACTACTTGGATCCCATTGTATTCCCAATAGCTTAATGAAGCTAGGCCCATCCGCGTTGTCTTTAAAAATTCGAGGTTTCTCCAAATGTTCCGCTGGAATGTCTTTTAACAAATCCGTAGTATTTGACGTCCATTTACTGAGTTCAAATCCGCCAGACTTCAGTAAATTCACTACGTCCCGCTTAAGACTTTGAGTCTCCTCCAGGGTATCCGCACCGCCCAAAATATCGTCCATATAAACTGAAGACCGGAGAAGACGCGCCGCCGCCGGAAATCGCCTTTCTTCGTCATCCGCTAATTGTCTCAACGTCCGTATTGCGAGATAAGGACTAGACTTCATGTCATACGTTACTGTGTTCAATTCATACAGTTGAAGGGGCATATCAGGAGACTCCCTCCAGAAGATGAGTTGATGTGCACGATCTTTCGGAGTAATTAAAATCTGTCGGAACATCATTCGGATGTCCGTAGTGAATACATATTTATGTAGTCTAAATCTGCAAATGATCTCCATAATATCACGTTGTAACTTTGGTCCAGCATGTAAACAGTCATTAAGACTTACTCCGTTGCTAGTCTTGCCGCTAGCATCAAATACGACTCTTATATTATCTGAATCTGTTTTAAAGATTCCATGGTGACATATAATATAACAACCGGAATCATAGTCTTCTGGTTTTCCGACACAGAGTGACATATGTCCCTTTTCCGCATATTCCCGCATAAAATCTACATATTTTTTCCGCAGCGACTCATTTAACTGCAGTTTTCGTTCCATTGTGAAAAAACGCCTTTTAGCCAATAAAACTGAATCTCCAAGAGACGGCCTGTTCGATAAAAAAGGTAAGTATACGACATACCTTCCGCTCTCGTCCCGCTGATGAGTAGTAACAAACATAGACTCGCATTCCATATCCTTAGGATCTTCCACTGCGCTAGGAATATCTTCCACCTCCCAAAATCGCTCCAAAATGCTATCGGTTGAAATATTACAGCAAAAAGTTTGCAAAAAATGAGTCTCCTGAGAAGCTGGTTCCGCAACCGGACAAATAACAGGCCCAGTCAACACATGCCCGAACACCGTATTCATGGCACGAGGTAAATTATCATGTATCTTTATAGTACCATCCCCCAAATAAATATCTGCAATAAGATCCGCACCAATTAAAATATCAATTTCCCGACTGATATAAAATTGTTCATCAGCAAGAAGTATACCTCTATAACTTTCCGCTAAATGAGGAGATAAGGAAAAACCTGGCAAATTTCGCGTGATCTTATTTAACACTGTAGCTGCAGTGTAAAGAACAGGTAGATCTGTGTACCTAGGTATTATATTTAAATTAACTACTCCCTTGCAGCCAGTTACAGGAATACCACTCAGTCCCGTGACTGATATAATATTAGACCTCAACCGCTTTAAGCCCAGTCTGTTGGCACAATGTTCCGAAATAAAGGTACCCTGACTGCCGCCATCTAGTAATGCACGTGCCTCCTGGTAATAACCGTGTTTATCCAGTACTCGTATGATAGCCGTTGACAGTAATACCGTCCGTTGATAAGTACCAGTGGCCTGTGATGCCATTCCTCCAAACACCTCATTGCTGCCTGTACTTGCCGATGAAACCCTAGCTGTAGGAGCCGTCTCCTGAGGCGGATGCTCCGTAGCATCCGTCTTGCTTGGGACATTATTAGTAGATAAACGGGGTTGACGTTCCCGTGACCCCGCAGGTATGTCAAAATGTAATAAGGAATGATGTTTAGGTGAATTGCATTTATAACAATTTCGATTATATTGGCAATTAGCAATGTTATGACTATTAAGGCATCGAAAGCATAAGTTAGTGGATATTACGTGTCGCTTTCGGATGGTAGGCTTTAAACTCAAAAACTTCTCGCACTTAGCGATGAAGTGACCGCTCTTTCCGCAGTATTTACATACCGAGCTAACTTCATTGTGAACTACCGAATGTACAGCCCGTACCGCTGGAGCTGACATTCTACGCCGCATATGAGCACTGGAATCAGGATCCGCACTAGATTCCAATTTACGAATCTCACCTTCTAAAAATTTCAATAAATCTTCAAAGGCAGGTAGTTCCTTTTCATCAAACTTATTTTCAAAATCCCTTTTTAAGTTACTATCTAATTTTTGAAAATTTATGTAAAATAATATATAAGACCACGTATCTACTGGAAAATTCATCTTTTCTAAAGCCTTCGTATTTTCGAGCAAAGTATTCACAAACAATTTGAGTCCACTCAAATTTTTATATGTGACGGGTGCCGCGCTTAATAAATTGTGTAATAATTTATCCGCTAACAAACGTTTATTATTATAACGTGCCTTAAGTAATTCTAATGCAATGGAGTAATTATCACCGACAATAGATAAATGCTGAATTAATGTTTTTGGTTCTCCTACTAAAGAACTAGATAAATAATACAATTTTTCAGTATTAGTTAATGTTACATCTTGATCAATCAATGATTGAAAAAGTTCCATGAAGGAATTAAATTCCTGTAATTTCCCTGAAAATGAGGGCAGCGCTAACCTAGGTAAAATCACTTTAGACTTGAGATTAGTGTCGGTCTTTATATTGTAACCACAGTAATCCGCTTTAGTTTCAAGAGATAACTCAATATATCGCCGCTTTATAAAATAATACTTCTTATTATATGTCTCAAAGACCGTCTTAAGTTTCTCTAACTCCGATTCATCCGCCTTGAGTTGCATCTCCGAATGCATAGAATCAAATTCTTGATAATTATTTTCTAAGTCCGCATACCTAACTTGAAACTCAGTCTTTTGTTCCAATGTTAACGAATCTGTCCGCACGAGATCATAAATGTAATCAATATTGTGAGTGGCTTTATCGTACCTAAATTGAATTTTCTTAACCGCCGTTGTCATTTTCGATAGTAAGTGACAAAACAAGCAAACGTAAGTAAAACAAAACCCCAATTCAAATAAAACGTAAGCAAACGCGAACTATCAATTTTGTAAAAGTACTTAATATATAATAAACTCAAGTTTAATTTACTTATAAATATTTAAAAAATAACACAAATTATACTTATACAAATACCTTCAACTGGCACTATAACTTATACTAGCCAAGTATACTGAATAATTACATAAAAAACAAAGTAAGTTATGCCTAAAATACTACAGGAATAATACTTAATTTTCCGATTCAAGTATTAAAAACTATCGCAAATATCTAACGCTCATTAATCGACAATAAACCACAAAATAGTTATTAATGTAAACTATTTCTAAAGACACCTAATTATAAAAAATAAAATAAGTTACACTGTTTGCAAAAATTATGAAAAAAAAAAAAAAAAAAATTATGAATATTATAATAAACAAATACACTGAAATTTTATAACAAACTCCAAGGAATAACGTAAATAATAAAATAAACAAAAAAAAAAACAAAAACAGTTGTTGGGATTTGAAGTACCAACTTAATAATACGAAGTCGAACTATTGAACGCAAGGCCAATTAATGTATAGTCAAAGTAATGAAATTAGAATACTATATCTACTACCATTTAAAAATTTATTACCAAAAGTAAATAAGACCGTCTTTATTTACTTTAGATTTAAAATAAAACACATAACACAAAACTAATAACAATATAACCCCTAATATCCAGGAGACAATAATTTAACCGCAATTAAACAACAAAATATCAAATATGCCGGTGAGGTGAAGTATTTGTCATGTAAAAGTAATGAAATTGTGAAAGTATAATTATATGGGAGGGAACCAAAACATATATATACCAATGCCTAACACTGAAACATAAATATTACCGCAAATTATGTGTATAGTGTGCAAATAGTTTTTAAATTATGATAATTTTATTACGTAGGTAGGAATAACCTCAAATATGTATATCCGCGATTTTATGTGTTTTTCTGTAAATGATTAGAAATAAACAACGACAAAGGATAAACTCCGATCCGTCTCGAAGTGACCAATGTTAATTTTATATATATTAGTGGTATTCGGTGGTAATAATTTCGTCACCTTTTCTTCACCCCGCGTTAAAGTCGCTGGTTCAGGGCGTTTACAAATATACCTCTGCCGATGCCTATTATCTAATCACTTTTGTGTACACGAAATAATAAATAAAATATAAAATTGTCCCTATACTCACCCCAAATACACCAAAAATCCGCCAATTTGCACCAAGTTTCTAATATGACCGCCGTAACCGCTGTTCGTTCCCGCGATCGAATCTGTCACTAGTGTTGCGCGCCGCGTCCGCCAGAGGGCAGGATTTTTTCATATCCCCAACATTAAGACTTTATAGGGACGTATATATACAGTATATATACAGTGTAGGTGTGTTGTGGTATGTTGAAGGTGTAGTGCCGCGAAAAATGACAATAATTGCAGGAAAATTACACAAATACAATATATACATACGATGACCTTAACACCAATAAGCATTCTCTACCAGTCAACCATACGGCAAATAGACTAAATATTAATCGACGCAATAACGTTTACAGATATACGTGGTTATTTTGTCGTCAAAATACATAGATATAACATCTAACTTACTTGTGATATTGTAGTGTTCACTTATTTATTATTTAAGTCTCGTTATATCTTCTAGTATATTAGTTGTTATCTCTATAATATAGCTCGATAGCCTAAGCTACACGTCGTAAGTCCAGGGCATCCAGACGGGAATATCCTTCTTATTTATTTATTATTAATATGAATACTCTCCTTACAATACTGATATTATAAATGTACCTGAGGTTTCTATTGAAATGTCAAAATTTTTAAGTTTATATTTTACAATAGTATAAAATTGTTCACAGGTTCTTCAAATGACGATGGAAACCAGAAGACTGTCAAAGGAACCAGCAGAGCAAATTCTAGAAAGGTCCTTGGTGCCGGCCGGGGACGGATTGTATAGGTAATTTAGATAAAAAAAAATTGTTATTCAAAACTGCTTAAATTAAGTTTATTTAAATAAATGATTTTATATTCTATTCATTATTTTTTCAATTTAAATTTTTCAAATACAAATATTACAAAGTTGATTATACATTGGACCCCGCACTAGGCGCCTGTGACATGTATCGCGGGGGTCCACAAAAAATTGCCAAATGTTAATAACTACTACAGATCAGTCTACTCACTGAGTAGATTTGACATATCATAAGAGCCTGCAATAACCCACACGAATGAAGATGTTTTAATTTGATGTGATTTTGTAACAAATCTTTCTATTTCCAGAATAACGTACGATCAACGGATGAAACTTTTGACAGTGTTGCCATACTCGCCTGAACAATTACAACAAATATATACGTTATCAACTACACCCACGTTTTGTATTTTAGCCACAGACAGCATTCACGTTGGATTTTACGATAAAACACCATTTGTACGAGACGAAACACTTTGGCCCAATAAGAATTATAAGTGTACAATTGTCGAAGGTGGACACGATGTGCACGTCGAAAATCCACAGTGTCTGGCCAAAGATATATCTGATTTTCTATTATCGTAGAATGAAGTCGAATAATGATATTAATATTTATTATTAACATATTAGGAAATAGAAACAGAAGTATATATTATTTAAAAATAGAATCTTTGTAAAAAAATAATATTTTTAAAAATAATTTATTTATCCACAGATTTTTATAGTTTTTGATCCACGAAAAGTATCAAATATTTTTTTAATAATACGTGCTGAATAAAACATAATGCAATTGTCGTTGTTTTATTTTGAAACTAGCTACTCGCCCCAGCTTTGCACGGGTGTACATGTATTATACATATAAACCTTCCTCTTGAATCACTCTATCTATTAAAAAAACCGCTTCAAAATCCGTTGCGTAGTTTTAAAGATTTAAGCATATATAGGGACAGACAGCGACAGCTACTTTGTTTTGTACTATGTAATGATTACAAACTCTGGCCAGCTGTTAATAAATTTAGTATTAATGGCCTTGTGAGGTAGCTATGTGCTATGACTCACCTACCCTCTTGCATTTGATTGTTAGTTAAGTCACAGATAACATAATATTACATACAGATACCCGATCCCATACAAGAAAATGGTTCCTTCCTAACTCGGGCTATTCTTCGGGCTATTTTATTTCGCCACCGTAGCCGCTAGATGTCGCTAGATCTGAAGCAGTTCGGATTACTAGTGGGTGCTTAGTAACAAAGCATGAAAATAGATGGCAGTCAATTCAGTCTACATGACATCTGTTTTGCAAAGATATGTATATAATAGATATGTAGGTAACTGTATCGTGTACCTCATTAGGGACGATTCAAGATTCAATGTAAATGTGTAGGTATAATATCGTTAGCCGACACTCTGCAGATATGGCTTATGTGCCAATGTATATACCTATTATGTTATGGTTTATTTTACATTCCATGCCTATTTTTTTGATATGTTGTAACGCGTCTGCACTATACGTATAGCCTGATTTTGATACGTTTATACTCGTACGTATCAAAATCGGGCTATACGATTTTTTATTTCAATCGTTATATGTATGAGACTGATTTTAGCTACAATTAATTTACTGGTATATACCTCATGTATTCTACGATGTACCCCTCTTTTACCTAATGAGAATTCCGCTATATCTTATATATAAATTTTGTATCACAGTGTTAGTTGCCATATTTCTCCCACATTTTGATGAAATTTGATATGTATACTTGCCAGGTCTGAGGTAGGGTTGTTATCTATTTTTTATACCCCTAAGTCATAGGGGTGGCCTACCCCGAAAAAATATTTTTTTGTATTATGGACAATTTTTTATTTATTTATAATGTTACATTGAAAATACATACACGCCTAAATTTTCACCCGTCTTTCACCAACCCCTATTTTTAATAGCGATATTCTAGCTGATTTAATTGAAATTTGGTAGATAGATAATGTAGACCCTGAGAAAGGCTACTTTTTAATGCGAAAAAGTATTGAAAGGGGAAATGAAAGGCTATAGATAGATGAATTTATAGATGATAGCAATATATAGCAACAATAAGTTTATTTGCGGACAACGTTATAATTTTAATTTTCATACTGCTTTCTTGATATATGATAGCGTAGCGGCTTTTGTATTGATTGCCGCATGCATCCTTATGTAAAGTGCGAATACTGTAACTACCATATAGTAATTTTTGTAGCTGTGACGTGGTCGTGTGGAATGAGTAGTCATGCTCACTAAAATGTCCAGACATGTGGCGGCGTGGTGGGCCGGGTCAATGGGCTCCCTAAAATATGGTCGAGCGCAGTGATGGCTGGCTCATCCGTCATACTCGTGAACGAGTGCTGCTTGTAGGGACTGGTCTGCTCTTATCACTACGACTGATTGTATTTGACCCAAAAAATTAGTGCTTGTTGGTAGTTTGTATTCACACGTTTCGACTTGTAAATGTAAACTTACAAGGATTATTTAAAAGAGCAACACACAAGTTTCTTGCTCGTTCTTCTTGTGATGAGACAGCTTTCCGAACGAGTGGTAGATAAAAAACAAATTGTTATGACTATTCAAAAGTGCTTAAATTAAGTTTATTTGAATAAATGATTTTCTATTCTATTCTATTCTATATGAGGATATCGTAATTTTTAAAGTCAGATCTTGTAAGATTAAGTGAACAGGGTCGGTCTAGGTTTTTCATTATTAGAAATGTGTAACGGGGTAACACGTTATTTAGTGCGAAATTGTGTATATTACAATAAAATTTAACGAGAAAATATTATAATGATGTCACTGGGACACTCATTGCCTTACTACTATATCGTCCGTTAGTCGCGAACTTTCTGGAAACACGAGAGGCGCGCTCCTATTGGTCGGTCGGCGCGGTTACCGCGCGTAGATGAGGTAGACGAGTCTCACGGCGCCGCAGCGTAAGTACTTACTATACATACGTAGTATACATATAGGTGTTACAAATGTTTTTATTACGAGTAATATTACTCTGTTATCTAAGCAAGTAATGTGTGCTTATTTTGAACTTGATAACATTCTGAATTACTCGTATATCTTTCAATATCTTTAGCGGTATAAACCAGGTTATGTACTACTACTAGTATTGTTAGTGAGGGATAAAGTTGATGAACAAAAATAAAACAATATTCGTATTAAAAATATGTTCATCTAATATTTTTGGCATTATTTTTAAGTTTCTTCCAAATACAAGGGGTCTGACATGGGGTGTTATGTACCTACATTAAAAGATACTTTTTGAAATGTATGTACCTACATTAAAATATAATTTTTGAAATGTATGAGATGTATGAAAGAAATGTATGTACCTACATAAAAAGTTCATTTTTGAAATGTATGAAATGTATGAAAGAAATGTATGTACCTACATTAAAAGATAATTTTTTAAATGTATGAAATGTATGTACCTACATTAGAAGATAATTTTTGACATGTATGAAATGTATGTACCTACATTAAAAGATAATTTTTGACATGTATGAAATGTATGTACCTACATTAAAATATAATTTTTGAAATGTATGAGATGTATAAAAGAAATGTATGTACCTACATAAAAAGTTCATTTTTGAAATGTATGAAATGTATGTATGTACCTACATTAGAAGATAATTTTTGACATGTATGAAATGTATGTACCTACATTAAAATATAATTTTTTAAATGTATGAGATGTATGAAAGAAATGTATGTACCTACATTTAAAGTTAATTTTTGAAATGTATGAAATGTATGTACCTACATTAAAAGATAATTTTTGGCATGTATGAAATGTATGAAAGAAATGTGTGTACCTACATTAAAAGATAATTTTTGACATGTATGAAATGTATGAAAGAAATGTATGTACCTACATTAAAATATAATTTTTGAAATGTATGCACCGTACAATAACAATACACGTTAAACATCATACTACAGAGTCATACGCAAGTTAAAAACAAACTGCTATGATATTAATGAGAAAGGAAAATCAACTTTATGGTATTCGAGTTAGGGTCGATTTCTCTCTTTTTTTTTAAATACTATTTTAATCTTACCAGTTGCCAGTATTCGAAGACAGCTACGATTCGTACTCGATATTTTAAATTATTATGTAATCGATTTTTCAGTACAAATGTAAATACCCAACGACACTAATAATGTACTACTATATTCCGTTCTTTGAAACGGAACACTGCTATAATACAAAATAATGAAAATTTACTGTTCACAACGACTCATTAAAAGCATCATCGAATAATGCGCTGTAATAAAATCCTGTTATCGATTATTCAAAAAAATCGATAATACATGTATTTATTTTTAATATGACAACACTTCATACATAAGTATTATTGGAAATAGTATTACTTGCTTGTTCGGCTATTTTTAATTTACTTAAAAATTTTTTATATGTTTAATTTACAATAATAATATATTAAGTGCTTATTATTGGAAAATATAAAAAAGACATTTAATTAGGCCGATACAAATGACGACAATGCCATCTATGAAAGCATTTTGAAAACATTGAGCCCCATATTAGCACTGATTAAAGTGTAATTAAGTACTGGAAAATAACAAAATGAGTAAATATATGAAAATTACTTTTCTAAACGCATTATTTCATTTTAACATGTATATATAACTTTTTAAAAATTGATTAAACATTTTTGAAAACACAGTTTTGTTTTTTAAAACGTTTGCAAAACTATGAAGAATTCCATCGATACCAATCACGCCATCTATATGCAACTTTTAGCAATAATAATGGCTACTTCCTCATTGAGTGCCACTGGTTAAGTGAAGTCATTACCCCATTGTTAGCAATGTACCTAGTCAGGTTGGTCCACGGGGTTCCACTTGAAAACCATCGTGATAAATTTCTGGTGAATTTGTCACGATGGGCCAACTGACCTGGCCCGCTCATTCTCCACTGGAGCCCCGTCAACGACAATTATTAGCAAAGAAAGAAAGAAAAATATTTATTCAGTGCAATGTAAAAAATACAATATAAACACACACAGACTATTCCATCATCCATTTAAAAAAACATTTAGTTGCCATTGAAATGAAAAAATGAACCAACCATAAATTGCATAAAACATCTAGATAATTAATGAATAAAAAAAAATAGTATAAAATTTATTTATTTATATATTTCTCCGAAACGGGTTACATTTAATTATTAAATGTAATTTTATATGTATACTCGGTAGATCTGAGTATACGGTGTTATCTATATTTTATACCGCTAAGCGATAAGGGTGACCCACCTAATAAATTATGATGTAGCATTAAAGTAGATACAATCTGTAATTCTCACCTCTCTGCCACCAACCCTTTTTCTTTTTAATATTAATTTTTATGACAAAACGTTTGTCAGGTCAGATAGTCTTAATATAAAATATATTCCGATTATTAGAGTAATAAATATCACACGTCTATAAATTGCATTGGAAAAAATATTTTTGGTATTTTAAACGTTGAAAATAAATATTTTATTGTACATTCTTGTTTATACTTCAATGTACTGACAATCATTTCTAATATATACCTCCGTATTACAAGTCTTTTCTTTATTTTCTTTTTAGCTATATACATATACAATTAAACTACAAACAAACAGCACCGGGATATATCACTAATAACCTATTTATTTATACATATAAATAACTATAATTTACATTTTTCTCTTTTAAAATCCCTACTTAAAAATTCATTAATAAATTTAGATATTTTATCCGGATTTGTCAGGTGGATATCATGACCACCTTCCACGGTGACCAGAACGAAATTCTCTGTATTCTTCTCCAAATCTGACAGCAATTGCTGCACAAACTTCTTCCCCGGCGGGTAGCCTTTACTTAATGTGCACTCTATATGCAAAGTTGGTGGAGAATTTCTGGAGAATAACTGGTAATAATAATTGGGGTGGTAGTTTTGGGGTGCGGGAAACCGGAGTCGACGATCCCAGGACAGTCTGAAACGGAAATTTATTGTTTGACAATCTGTACTAAAAGGTTATTATTTATTTCTAAGTAATTTAATACTGTTGGCCTTTACATCTTCACCGAAGAAGGACCTGAGTGGCTGAAGGCCAACTCCTGCTTGCCGCATACAACTGTAGTCTGAGCACAGTTGATGCACTATATTTGATGCGGTTTTGTACCGAGAAATGAAAATCTTTTAGTGTGTATTAAAAGCTTTTTTGTACTGTTCCTCGCCAATAAATTTTAAACTCCTGAACAACGCTACATCCGCTTGCTCTACACTCAGTCTCCTGGCTACGCAAACACATGAACAGCATCACGGATGACAACGTGATGTCTGTTCATCTATATAGATGACGGTTACTGCTTCTCATCAGATCAATCATCCGTCCAATTCAAACGGATCCCCGTTTGAGATTACGAGGCCCTATCCTGATCGAACCCTAGTGCCGTCAAATTGAAGTCGCTACCCGTCAGGCGGGAGTTGGCCTTCAGCCGCTCTATCAGTCCTTCCTTTGGTTTGGAATGCCATCTGCATTCCCCTTTCGTTCATTAAAGTTGTAAACGCCAGCTCTGGCCAGCAACATTAGAGTTGTTGAATTACGAATCCTTATAAATTAATATATAAAAGAGAGAGTGGACTGTATTTATTGAAAAGAAAATAATTAATAGAAAAGGAAGTAAAAATACGATTTCGACCTGGAAGAACGTCTTCCACACTCCGAACACCCCAAAGTAAGCAATGTAACACCAAACTTACTCACCTTTGCTCAGGAACGTCCCGATGTGTAGTACTGTTTAGTGGCCACGCACTCTAGAGTGTATATTTTCATAAAAACAATTATATTATGTTAAATAAATCATTAATTATCTTGTTTTATATAGTTAAAAATACGGAGCGTCCTTTTTATTCCAGTTCTTATTTTCAATTATTGTTTTATTCTTTTTTCGAAATTTAAGTGGCCATGTTTTTATATGTGGCCAGTATTACCAAGCGCCCTTTGCTCCAGTAAGCAAGCCGGTGATACAATCTGCTTAGACTAAGGAGGTTCGGAATACGGAACAAGAGTAGTCCAAAAACAATCCTTATTATCATTTGGGACATCAGCTTTTCAATCATATTAAAACCTTTTCATTCTTATCTCCCTATAACATATTTTAAAAACTTACTTGTATTTATCCTCGCCTATACATTTCAAACTCCTGGACAGCGCTATGTCCGCTTGCTCTACACTCAGTCCCCTGGCCCTGATGACAGCGTCCAGCGCTCTCTGCTTCGTGTACACTCGATCGTCCACGTTGTATTTCTTATAATTATCGTAATATTCCGCATAAAATGCGTCGAAGTACTCCTGCATGTTGTGTACTTGCAGTCGCTGGAATGCCAGAGATCCGTCCAGGAGAATGAATTTCTTTATTCGGCCAGGGTAGATGACGTTGTAGAATAAACCTGGAATTTATCTTTCTTTTAATGTATGTATAAGAATATACAGGTAGTATATAATATGTAATAATGTGTAAGTTTATTTATATACGCTTATATAATGTATGTTTGTCTATAAGTGTATAATAAATATATATGCGCCTCCTACCTTCTGTCTCTATGTAAATATTCTCTGTCAACACAGTTGTCTATAAGAGATTGCTAATAGCGATAAAACCGCTTTTTATATAGATATAGTTTTTATAAATTATTATTAGATAATACTAGTTTATATATCTATCCGAACTATTACATATCTGACTTGACACAGACTACACAATAGAGAGAACTAGGGATGTTAGGGAGCTTCGTAACCGTAACCGAAACTAACGGATATCGGATATCCGATATAAAAAAATATTTGTAATCGTAACTGAATCCCAAATAAAGTTTCTGAAAATATTGGATAGGGGTGGAGCCTAATTGAGACACGTTATGTAACCATTTTATTAGCTATTTGTATTGTATTTAGAAATTCTTTAAAAAAATTATATCCGTAACCGAAAATATCCGAAACTAACGGATAATCCGAAATAATTTCATATCCGCATCCGTATCCGGTATAATAATCGTTCCTATATCTGAAATTTCATATCCATAACATCCCTGGAGAGAATGTAACGCAACAACAAGAGATTGCTCATTGATTTATTGTAAGGGCTCTGAATACATCACAGTAGGGAGACACGGCGAGCTGTCCTAAGGCGGTGACATCTGCCTCTCACTCCACTAAACTAAAATTATTAATTCCAGTCATTAAAATGACATTTCCAGTGTTGCAGATTTTTAGTCCCAAATAAATAGTGATGTGGTTGAATCGAGTTTTTATAATTAAAAGTTAGTCGAGATTACATTTTTTTTATTCAGTATCAAATTGCCTTTATATAAATACAATATGTAATTTACGGTAATTAAACAGAAGACATACGGTAAGAAATTAAATATTACATAAAATACTGTTAAATATATATTTATATATTTATTTAAGCTTTGCATTCCATAATTTTACAGTAGATAGATAGACAGGTATATTTCAAAGTAGGTTAATTATACTTTGGGCTTAGTGTCGCCCTCTCTCCTTTTATTTTTGGTTATCTCCTATTTGTTTTTGGTTATTGGAAGCACTATGGTCATCACTTGTCATGCTATGGACGCCATTTTGTTTTTCATTCTGCTCCCGAATTCCGACGGTGTCAGAAGTGTTTAGTGTCCTCTGCAATTTTTTGTTTATTTCTTACTTGTTTGTGATATTTGTTATTGTTTGCTAGTTTTGTTATTTTTTTTTTGTTGTTTTGTTACGTTGGTGTTTGAGATGGATCCCCAACCGTCCACCTCTAAAGAGGGATGTGTCCCTCCAAAAAGAAGGCGACGATCATTTGTTTTAAGTGAGAAACAAATGGTTCTCAATGCATATAATTATGTATGGAAACAAAATGCAGCAAAATCTTTTGATGTTCCAAAGAAAGATGAGTGTGTGAAGACAGTATCTGAAATTTTGGGAATTTCAACTAGATCTGTGTATCGGATACTGAAAGAACAAAAGGAGAACGTTCAGTTATCAAATCGGAAAAAATCCGGACCCAAACTGACATTCAAAGATAAAATTGATGATTTTGACTATTCGACGATACGTCGTAAAGTCCAGCAATTATTTTATTCGAAGGACCCTCCAACTATTGCCAAGGTATGTAAATTTACAAAATTATAATGCAATACAAAATACATAATTGCACATCATAATAATAATTAATATACATCGTCATTGTCTCACTGTAGTTTACAAAAATTAAATACTTGTAATATTTTACAGGTTCATCAGGTTGTAAATGACCTTGACGTACCAAATATGACAAAGAGTCCCACGTGAGCAGTTTTAAAGCATTTAAAATTTAAATATGCCAGTCGCAAACGACCCAACTGCTTGACAGACCGTCAAGACTTAATTCTGTGGCGTAGACGGTACTTGACGTCAATCAAAGAATATCGGAGACAAGGAAAAATAATATATTATCAAGATGAGATCTGGATTAATGAAGGTAATTGAATATTTTTAATTACACCTGTATTTAGTGAATAGTTTTTCAGTTTCATAATGTATTTGTGTCTGTACTATATTATTTATATGAAATTTTGTATATTAACAGGTCATACTACTGGTAAAGTTTGGGTGGATACAATAATTGAATCTTCTAAACAAGCCTTTTCTAAAGGTTTGACTACAGGCCTAAAGGGCCCAACCGGCAAAGATCGACGCCTAATAATTTCACATATAGGCAGTGATGAAGGCTTTGTAGAAGGTGGTTTACTTATTTTTGATTTATCGAAGAAAAATAGTATGGACTATCATGAAGAAATAAACTCGGAATGTTTTGAGGAATGGCTTAAAAGCATTTTGCCAAATTGAAAGCCAAATGCGGTACTGGTATTAGATAACGCACTGTACCATTCAAGAAAAGTCGAGCGTATCCCCACTTCAAACTGGCGGAAGGCTGATATTATTCAGTGGTTAGATGAAAAACAAATTCAATATAAACCTACAATGATAAAGGCTCAATTAATAGAAATAGTAAAATTAGAAAATCTAATTACGAACGCTATGCTGTGGAAGAGTTGGCCGCTGCGTAATCCTGCGTCTGCCCCCTTATCACTGTGAGGTTAACCCAATAGAGTTAGTTTGGGCTCAAAGGGGTACGTCGCCAGGAACATAAAACTTTTAAAATACGTACGTAAAACAATTATTTGAAAAAGGCCTGAAGGAAGTGACGCCTGAAGATTGGAAAAACCAAGCCATAAAAGTCGAAGACAAAACGTGTTAACTCGACCACATCATAGATGAATATGTGGATTCATTCATTATAAATGTAACTGATTCCGATTCCGATTCTGAATATACCGATTCAGAATCGGAGTCGGAATTAATAGCAACTGTAATTAATAAAAAAAGTATAAAATTAATATTCCTGATTTTCTAGTATTAATTCCTCTGAATCTCTTTATACATTTTTTGCCAACTTTTGTAATAATGTTGTAGTGAGAAATTTTAATATGCTGCTTAGGTCCATATTTCTAAAATCATATTGTTTAATATGGTATGTATTAAATATTTAAAATAAAAAACGCATTGTACCTAATAAAATGAAGCATGACTAAATGTCTAAGTCTATTGATTGCCGAACATCACTATTGTAGCGGGTCACCCTTTTTTGTATCAGTGCCAGTTGCACCTGTCATTTTACTGACTGGAATTAATAATTTCCAGCGTCTATTTTTCCTGCCTCTTACAACATTGGGTCTCTCAAGTCAAGAGTGAAGGCATTATTTGAGCTTGCGTGTAACAGCTTAGACCACATCATAACTTAACATCAGGTGAGATTGCGGTCAAACGCGCTCAAATTTGAATATAAAAAAAATCGTACTTACATAATGACCACGACCGTTCTGTTAAGAGTGTATTGAATAAAAAAACGATTAACATACCCTGATCACAGCCATTGGAGTGTCCAATATACGTAAACTGCTCCCAGCCGAGGTGGTTCACCACTATTTCCAAGGCACCCAAGAAATGTATACGGCACAATGTCACACCTAGAAAAAAACACACACTTTCAATAATTTCTATGTAAACCTTCCGAAAAAATAAATTATTTGAATAAAGAATATGTCTACTCCATTCTACTTTTGTTATAATAGGCTTCATTGATAAATAAGTCTATTTGAATAAAAAATATTTCGACTCTATTCTACTTTTGTTATAATAGGCTTTATTGATACATAACTTTATTTGAATAAATAACATTTCTACTCCATCCTACTTTTGTTATAATAGGCTTCATTGATACTTAAGTTTATTTGAATAAAGAATATTTATAAATTGTTATATATAAATTTTTAACAGATTTATATACAACAATCCAGCTGAACAATTTTATTTTAAAATTAAACAGTGAGTGAAATTTTTCCTTATGTTAGTATAAAATGAAAAGGTAAAATAGCACTTGTGTTCTTAGCAAATATCAACAGACCATAAGGCAATTACTTGAATTAATACATATATGTATCTATACTAAGATTATAAAGAGGTATGTATGTTTGTTTGTTCAGGGAAATATCTGGTGCTGCTGATTGCCTTGTTGCCAATTTTGAAAATTCTTTTAGTTTTTGATAAATGAATGCTACATGATATATAACATCACGCTAAAACCAATAGGAGTTGAGTTGCATTGAGAAACATTGCAATAATGGAGAAAATTAGGCACAAAGTTGCTTAGATCTAATGTAAAATATAAACAAATAAACTTACCAACAGGAAATGGGTCTGATTTGCCATTTCCTGGTAGATCAACACCCACATAGTAATAGTGGCCCGGTAGTAGTTCCAGGAGCGGGAGGAATGTGGCAACACTGTCTGAACGTCCATGTACTAGCAACACTGGATCACCATTGGGGTTGCCCCAGGATATCACTGTAATCACAGTTTTATGAGATTCCTGAGGCAATTTTATGCTTAAAAGGAGGTTTCATCTAGATATTATTAAGAGAAAAAAAAATTGTGAAGGTTGAGTATAAAATATAATAAATAATCTTAGAAAGATTGCCTGCCGACTGTGGCTCCGATTGGCAAAAGATAGGAACACTGGAAGCCTTTATAAAAGACTGCGGATACGGATATGAAACTGATGTACAAAATCTATGCATATAAATAAAATTGGACTGTCTGTTTGTAATATTAAAATAACCATTATTTCTACATGCATATGAATATAAACACAGTACATACTCCAAAATAACATTTTTTACAATTTTTGTCTGTCTGTCTGTTTGGTCCGGCTAGTTAGGATTGAGTGCAGTGGAATATTTTGTGATTTATAAGAAATATATATTGTAATTGTATAGATTATACAATATGTTATTTGAATTTTATTTAGTATCCAGCGTTTGTCAATTTTTTTTATTTGTACCAGTTATTACCCACTTAGTACCACATATCCCACTGTTTTAGGTTGACTGGATCTCTTCTAGAGATAAGTCCACCTTTGCTCACATTGTCTCTAAATTATATCTTTGTATTATCTGTGCAATAAAGAATATATTAATTAAAAAGCTTGAAAAACACTACTTTTTTTATTTAGCTAATTTTAAAAAATAATAATGACAGTAAAATTTTGTAATGTTTGTTGCTAAGGAACAACTCACTAAGAAGTATATACGTACTTCTTCACAGCCTTGCAGTAATTTTTCATGCTCATCCTATATTATTATACTTGTGCTGCAACAGTATACTGGTATAAATACCAGTATAGGTGCACCATAAAAGAAATATAAAACTTAAGATATCTCCCTGAAACTGGTTAAAGTTATAAACTTTATATACTTTGACTTGTTTCCTGGTTAAAGTGTGGGTCTTTATATATGTATTCATGATCAAGATGAACATCATTGTTACCATTTACCATCAACTTCTTTACCATTCCAAGAACATAAAATAACACATATTAATGAGCTTTTATCAGCACTGACATGCACATTGAAATTTTGATTGTAATCCATGCCAACGACCATGTTAAAGTGTTTAAGATTGATAATCAGTAGTTAAATACCTTTTCAATCATAAAAATGCTATAAGAACTTATAATACTACTGATTTTCAAAATATTTTAACATATAATTAGTTACATTAGCCGTGAGAATCGTGTAGTAATTTATTTAAAAAAAAAATTAAACCCTAAATTACACTCGTTCAAAACAGAGTTACTTTGCTAGTTCGTATCAAATACTTTTAAATAAGAATTAGGTATACAAGTGATAATTTATGGATAAGCCGTCAAATTGGCCACGGCATGCTGTTTTAGTTAATTAGGCTTCAAAGCTGTTTAAATAAATGAATAATGTAAATATTAAGTAGTCAAAGAAAGTAAGAACTCACTGGCTATTTTTCCCCACGGTGCATTAATATACCATTCCTTATTCGATTCTTTCATAATTGCACTTTTATTTCATTTAAGTATACGTAAAAAATAAAAAATCTAAAAATTCGTAAGAATTTTAAAGTTTCAAGAATTATTAATGTGTACAGAACAAACTACTAGTTGACAATAAGTTGTGTCAGTGTCAAAAGCACACAGATTACTAAAAGTTGCCAGTGTGAAATTCATACTTATAACCGGTGATGCACGCGACTTCGTCCGCAAGTGTATTTGTCAATCGACTATTGTGAACTTGGCATACGATATTGAAAAATCGAAATATTTTTAGAGTTCCGACATCCTTTTGAATAGAGTTCTTTATAAATAATTTAAATAGTCCCGATTTTTAAATTAAAAACCAAAAAAAGCGCTACCTGAGTCGTATCGAAAAGTCTAATAACTTTTTCCTGTGAAATACTCATTTTCCGAACTATCGCCACTTTTTGTTTCAAGACTGAATTTTACAGGAAATATTTTTTTTAATTTCTAGCTGATCTGATCAGTGTTCTGGAAAATCGAAAAGTCTTATGACATGTTCCTGTGAAATAATTATTTATCAATCTATTGCCACTTCTAACTCGGAACTCGTAATTTTTTTTACATTTATAATTTGCAATAACTTGCAAAATAATTATTTCCCAGGAAAAAGTTATGAAGATTTTCTTTAGAACTCGGAGAATACTACCCAGAATTATTATCAGGTTGGCTAGAACTCGCGTCGAAAATTGCTCTTTTCTTATATGAATACGCGGCGTTTTCAAAAAACGTTTTTTTCGTTTTAATCGCTAGAACTATTGTTATAACTGACAAAGACTGTAGAGCTATTGTAAAGCAAATTAGAACTTCGAAGAAATGATTGATTGATATCATTTAAAAAATCGTGCGCTAAATTCACGCAACGTACGATTTTTTTTATTTAAACATCGGAATTATTTAAAATGTTTATAAAGAACTCTAGAACTATTTAAAAGAGTTCTCTAAAAAAAAATATATTTTTTTAATATCGTGTGCCAAGTTCACAGGAATTGTTAATCGTCATCTATTAATGACAAAGTCTAACGACAACAATGAATATAATGTCTTTACAACGTAGTCTATAATTTTAATTTTAAATTGAATACTAAAATTGTACACTACGAATTAAAAAAATAATTTCATTCTAATAGTATAATTTTCTAATCTTTCTTTGGTATATATGTTCGCCAACATTTAACAATATTCTTGAAATTTCCATTCAAATTCATGCAGTCGTTTTTACAGTATTTGCCTCGTCACGAATTTATGATTTTATTATATGTAAAAATCATGAAATGTAAACATAATAAAGAAGATAATAGTGACGCCAATAAGGATTACATTATCAAAGTTAGTCGAAAACAAAATTATTACCGATTCCGAATACGATTTTTTCTATTTCTTTTTATAGAGATTAATAAAGTGATAAATTGTCATTTTCCTATCTTTATTTAGTGTATTATAACTTAAATGGTTTAAATTTTGTACAAACTAAAAAAATCTAGAGTTCAAAACCTTTTGTCAGTTATATTCAGACAGATGTAGCATTTTCTACTCTTGCTAGCAGGCTAAATCAGAGTGCTGGCCCGTAAAGACGACGGATGAAAGACGACTGCAAGCAACTGAAATACGAATGTTGAGGTTGGGACGGAACGGGGAGGAAGATTGGATAAGATAAAGAATGAATACATTAGAGGAACTATGAAAGTGGCGCTAGTGTCAGAGAGGTTGAAGAGTAATCGGCTATCATGGTATGGACATGTAATGCGTAGGAATGAGGATAATATTTTAAGAAAGGTGTTACATATGAATGTGGATGGTTATAAGGGCAGAGGAAGGCCGAAAAAGAGATGGACTGTGTGAAAGATGATATGGTAAGAAAGGAAGTAAATAACGCGATGACTGCGAACAGGGATGAATGGAAGAGAAAAACATATTACGCCGACCACAAATAAATGGGATAAGGAAGAAGCAGATGCTAGCAGGCTAAACCGCCATATTAAAGTTATTTTTTATTAATGGGGCTTATACGAGGCCTATATAATGATGATGATAAAGGTAGAAGGGGTTTTAGTAATGTGGAATGATGACCACATGTCTAGCAATGTACCATATCAGTGTGACTTCCACGCGGTCCTCATGATAATTTCCTAATGATGTTGCCACTATGGGCTAACTGACCTGACCTCATAATCATTATTCTCCACTGCAACATTCCATTAGCAATTATTTATTTATATAAAAAAAAACATCTATTCAAAAGAGGAACACACAAGTTTCTTGCTCATTTTTCTTGTAATGAACCTGCATTCCGAATGATTGGTAGATTCAAAATATGACTATTCAAAAGTGCTGTTAATGAGTTTATTTAAATAAAGATTATTTTTATTTCTATTTCTATTTAAAAAATAATGCTGACTGACAAAGACTTATATTGTTAGTCAGCATTGCATATTATTATTAATAACCCGGGATAATTCATACGGTAATTCGCCCCAAGCTTAGAAAAGCTTGTAGGTCTGGTACTAGACAACTAATAGAAATTGTTAGGTATACTAGGGGCTGTATTTATATTTGGTTAGTCGTATATAAATGTAGTATATTGAAATAGAAGTCAATTGCAGATACTAGTATGTAGAACGGTATAAAATAAGAATCAGGAATACAACACTTAATGAGTATGTCTGCAGAAGAAGCCATTTTGTAGTATTTTATTTTCCCGCGCAAACGTAATGCGCCACAGATGGAGAATATTGCACGGCGCGCAGCCGCAGTAACATAACGAGCACGTCATAGCTGTATGCGTATTGTTAAGATTACTATGAGTTAACAGAAATACTTAAATACCTTTTTCTTTATAGATACATTCATAATATACATAAAAAAAACCCACACCAATATATACTTACTTATCATATACAAATGCTGGTATCGTGCAGGAATAGAACCCACAAACAACGGTAGTAAGGCAGTGTGCTGAACCGTAAGAATTCTTGTAATATTAATATAAAGAAGTGGGAAAGAAATTATCAATATTAGGGTCTAGTGGTACTGTCGCTGCCGATATAGGTACCATGTTAGGTTGTTCTGCAAACGGTCCCACCTTAAAATTGTCGTTGTAGATACTAGTGAATTCGCCATTACGCTTAGTTGACTTTATACTCATTCTATCATACTACACTGTGTCCCCGCTAGCTTATATTGTTGACGCAGGCGAGTGCACCATTACATTATCATGTAATATACATATAAATGAAAGTCTAGCTATGAATAAATATTTTTTAAGTTTCGCTATTTTTTTTATTACTCACACGTTCACAATGTTTCATATAATAAAAATATTGTGAAATGTTAAGAGTAAAAACCATTTGGCTGTAAGGTCTACAAATCTTAGCCTATATGTATCACAAATTAAAAAACAATCTCGTAAAAAATACATTTTCCCGCGCATAATTAAATATCAAACACATCACAATTTTGATTTAACCGTATCATTTAATATGGTTCACAAACCTTTGCCTCCTTGTATGGCAAATTAAAAAAACAATCTCATAATAATTACATATTCCCGCGTAAAATTAAATATCGAACACATCACAATTTCGATTTAACGGTATCATTTAAAAAGTCGATTATATGAGGCACTAGTTGTTCCGGATTTGTGATGTGCACATCGTGTTTCCCTTCCACGAGCACGTTGTGATGTATCGTCGTGGATTCCGCATATGTTTTCATTAATTTTTTTGCTAGTAACACCATAGCCGGTGTTAGTTTGTTCTCTGTGGCGTTTATGACGAGGGTGGGAGGCGGTTTCGACGTGATCACGTGGTTTAATGTGTATTCTGGAAGCCAAGTACCGAACACGCGACGCATGGCTGGTTGGAATGTCATTCTGGAAGAAAAAAAGAAATGGTTATAGACAATAAATTTTTTATTATATTGTTTTATGTAACTGGATGGACAAGCTGACGGATTATATTTTAGAAAGTGCTAACAGTCGCCCATACACATGAACATAATATCATAAATATACATCACGTTATCATGTGATACCCGTGATTCATAATAACCTTAGAAAAGTCACACAGCGCTATTTAGTTCCAAGCTAAGTAGAGCTTGCGTTATGGGTATTAGACTAGCTACAGAAATACTTACACATTTTTTTTTTATGAATACATTACATAATATATTGAAAATACCTAGACCGATACAAATAATCATACTCATCAATAAAAATTGTGCGAGTAATCGAACCCGCGACCATCGAAAGTAAAGCAGTGTACTAAACTGCTAGACCACCGAGGTCATCATACATGAAATGTTAAATATAATACGAGCTTTACGATGATTTTATATAGACACGCAAGCATACGGCATGCCTTATGGTGATTACCGCCAATACCTGCCTTTACATGTACCACTTTCATCGAAGAGGCTTTCACGCATCCAAAAAAAGTCCGTCAAAAAAGTTAATATTGAATCAAACCTGTGGACTCCAAACTCGACTGGCACTAAACATCTGTTGAGTAACAGCTTCGTCTGCGCCCTGGTGAGGTTCCTGGCGTTCATCATGGCGGTCACAGCCTGCTCATACGTGTACAGCTTGGGGTCATTTATCTGTCTAATATAACATGAAAATACATAAAAACCTTAATCCTTAATCTATACATATAAATAAAATTGGAGTGTCTGTTTGTAATATTGAAATAACCTTTTTTTACTACATGCATATGAATATAAATATTACATACACCAAAATAACATTTTTTTCAATTTTTGTCTGCCTGTTTATTCCGGCTATCTTTGAAATGGCTGGACCAATTTTGATGGGACTTTTATTGGCAGGTAGCTGATGTAATAAGGAGTAACTTAGGCTACTTAACTTTATTTTTCTAAAATAAAAGCCTAAGCCTAAGTAACTCCCTTTTACATCAGCTACCTGCCAAAAAATGTTATTTTGGTATATGTACCGTATATTCATATGCATGTAGTAAAAAACGGTTATTTCAACATTACAAACAGACACTCCAATGTCATTTATATGTATAGATTAGTTAAACAGCGTTAGAATAGTCTGTAAAAAATGAACACTCACTTGTGGTAACTGTCGTAGTGCTCCTCGTAGTTAGTTTTGAACCAAGCACCTACAGCGTAATTGACGTAGAACTGGTTCCCCACCGGGACAACCGGGTCGATGATGATCATCCGTTTGATTTTTTTAGGAAAAATATGATGATAATAAATACCTGGAAAATGTATAAATTTTATTTTATAACTATAATCATTACATACTAGCTGTACCCGCGATTTCACCGGCATTAAATTTCAATTTGAAATATATTAGAATAGAAATTCATTTATTCAAATATTACTTTAAACATTTTTGAATCTATAGTCACAGTTATCGGTATCCTTCTTTCTATCTACCGCTCATTAGGGAAGCTGTCTCATTACGAGAAGAACGAGCAAGAAACTTGAGTATAGATAGATAGATAGATAGATAGATAGAATATACTTTATTTGCAACGTACAGTAAAGAAGAAGCACAAACAATATAACAAAGGACACATGTATCGTTACAATAAGGCGGCCTTATTGCTAAAAACAATCATAATAGATATAATGAAAAAAATAAATTATAAATAAATTAATTTAAAAAAATAAAAAAATAATTGACTAATAAAAAAATCAGAATAGATGTTTTTTTTATATATATAAATAATTGCTAATGGAATGTTGCAGTGGATAATGATTATGAGGTCAGGTCAGTTAGCCTATAGTGGCAACATCATTAGGAAATTATCATGAGGACCACGTGGAAGAATTTATGACGAGAAAATTAAAAAAAATCTTTCTATACCATAAGACCCACTCACCGTTAATAAACCCCATAGAATGCGCCATGTAGATGAAGTTCTTCCATCTCATATGCTCCACTACACGCCTCAGGACCTCGGTGAACAAGGTCTGTGTTGCCAGTGGTGCTACTGATACGTGATCAGATTTGCCGTGACCTGAAAATGATTATGTTTTCTTTTAAAAATAGATATAGTAGCTAACTTCGTCAACGTGGAATTGTGATCTTGACCAAATAAGGAAAAAATATTTAATAATATAACCCAAAATTTTGTTATGGATGATATGGATATATACATCAAAATAATAATTGCATTTAATAATGTCTAGTAAGACAAATTCAATACTGTCTAATAAGCACTGCCGTGTCTAAACTGAGTCACCCTTACATTTTTCTATTGTTTTTAGTATATAAGATTATTATTTCTATGTACATATTGTCACTTTATTACCATCTATAATGTACATCTCGACCAACAACATCGTATTATTCACCCGCAACAGATGATAATGGAATGGTGCACCCGCCGGCGCTAACGGTTTACGCTGGCGGGGCACCAGTGGAGGATGATAATATGAGCATGCCCTTACAATACTTTTGTTTTATTTATATTTAATTAACTAAAATAAGTTTCATGCTTCTAGCTTTTAAAGTGACGATATTTTCACACAATTTTTACATCTCCCATTTTAACAACCTTTTTCGTTTTAAAAAGTAGCCTAATCTGTGTACCAAAATAGCTTCAGTAGTTTTAAAGGGAAAGCTAGACAAACAGATAGACAGAGTTATTTTCGCATTTATCGCGTCTTTTGCTTGTTCAACATTCTAATTATTTAAAAAAATATAACAATCATAAACAATTTTATCTCTTTTTTAAATCACGTCACCGGTAATGGATACCTAATATACTTATATAAATAATCGTATTCATAAAAATATGCCACCTAGGGCTAATCAGAGCTAATCAGTAATAAAATTCTTACAATACATGTATTTTTATTAGGTAATCAATCAATGGATCTGACGGCAGCACTTTTATCATTTTTTATTAATACTTTATGTTTAACAAACAAGGCGTAGTTCCTTTTTATTATATCATAATCATTTGGCCGGAATAGAATATAGTTGCTGTGGACTTCATGGTTCATGTTGCTGGCCAGAAGAAATTAAAATGTTGACTAGGCTGTATGGTCTAAGGATCTTTGCCTGTTCTATCATTTGAAATGAAGATGGACGAATGTTGGAAAATAAAATCTCGCTGGCCACATAAAAGACACTTTTTTAGTATATAAAATATGTAATAGGAATTATTATTTTGTATAATAAGAAAAATATACGGTTTTATATTTTTTGCATCGATTTATTTTCTACTAGCTGTTCCGCAACTTCTAATTTAACTTTATTTTTCTAAAATAAAAGAATTTACTCCTTATTACATCAGATACATATATATTCTTATACAAACAGACCAACAGGCAGACAGACAAAATTTGTAAAAAATGTTATTTTGGAGTATGTACTGTATTTATTATCATATGCATGTAGTAAAACACGGTTATTTCAATATTACAAACAGACAGTCCAATTTTATTTATAGGTATAGATGTACCTATACATAATTTTCGGGAGTTGATGAAATAGTTTTCTGCACATATAGAATCATCTAATACACATATAATATTACTTAAAGACATTCATACATTGTATCTTGAACAGCTAGGTGCTCTTCAAGTGTTGGTGTCAACAAATAAATGCAGACGAAACAGAAGATATCACTAGTGAAAAGTCTTAACCAACCACCCTATACACTAGCTAATGCATAATATCACACAGTTTAAATAGTTCACAATATTAGTAATATCTACGAAGTTTTCATTTTATAATTAACGACAGTCAACAACTTGTGGCGATTCTACAGATAGCGCGCGGCAACACCGTTGCCTAGTTATTGTAAATAACGCAAGAATATACATTTGTACATAACCACCACTGGACTCGTTATTTCATTTTTCTCCACCTGTCGCTGCCCGTACCAGACGAACACAAACAAATAATAGCGGAACAATATAGACGCCAAAAACTATTGCCAGGCTACACTCAAGATAGCTGTCACCGCATTATAGTCTTTGACATATCACAAACGGTCGAACAATATTATTGCAATAGTGCGTTTGCATTTTTAACCTTCACGATAGGTTATTTTTTTTACGAATTAATAAACTTATTTCCAACACCATTTTAAAATTATAATGTACTCAGTAATTGACTAAAAATAAAAATAAATTACATACATATAAAAGTATAATCAATAGTATAAAAGAATTGAGAATTAGGAGCATAAGAAAATTAGAGTGTCTGCAGAAGAAGCCATTTTGTAGTCTTTTATTTTCCCGCGCAAATGTAATACGCCACAGATTCACAATATTGCGCGCGCAGCCGCAGTAGATGACGAGCGTGTCATAACTGTACGCGATGTTAATATTAGCGGGTTAATATTAGATGGTATTCAGGTTGCGAACACTGATTAGACTTTTTGCTTTTGCATCAGCATATGCTGGTGGTCACTCTATTCTCCCAAATTTGAATTTAAATAAAATAGTATTATTGTAAGTACAATATTAAAAAAAATATACGATCTGAGTTTCTTGTCAGTTCTTCTCAACTCGAAATCATTCCGAACTGACGGTAGATTTGACATATCATAAGAGTCCGTAATAGACCTACATGAATAAAGATATTTTGAATTTGAATTTGAATTTAGCATGAGTATTTACCACCATGTAGTAAAGAAGTGCCTTTCCATGGGTACAATGGAGGACGAGCCTGGCCACTAACCTAGCTGACTAATGTCCATAGAGACATGAACAAGTTGGAGATGTCAAATGACGATGCTTACCAGCGAAAACATGGCGTCTAGATTAGGTAAGCCGACCCCGCGTAACGGGAGCAGGTGAGGATGAAGAAATAAATTTAAAATACCTGTTAAATTATATTTATTGAGCGAAGCCATTCCTCATTAAAGTAAATGACAAACGGGCTTCACAATAATTGTTTATGTACGAAATTTTCATTTAATGTTACACATAGACGACAACTCGGTGGTCTAGCGGTTTAGCACACCGCTTTACGACCGATGGCCGCGTGTTCGATTCCCCGCACGGCACAAACATTTGTATTCATGAGTATGATTGTTTGTCTGGGTGTTTTCTATGTATAATTTGTATGTATTTACAAAAAAAAAATATCTATGTATATGTATCAGTTGTCTAGTACCCATAACACAAGCTTTATTTAGCTTAACTTGGGTCTAGATGGCGCTGTGTGAATTGTCCTGAGATTATTATTATTATTATTACATAGATACCTATATAAATATACATTGTAAATAAACTGGCTTATAAAAAAAAAGTAATTCAGTTGAGTTTCTTGTCAGTTCTTCTCAACTGGATCTGTATACTGAACTGGACGGTAGGGAAAAAAATTATGAAGAATGTAAAAAACTTGACAACTTGACATGTAATAACTTCATAAACGGCAAAAATGTCTTAAATAAATAAATATTTTTTTATTGGATTTGATTTGATTAGGTTCTTAAAGTACTCACCAGGGAAATCGAAACTAACGTAGTAGTAATTGTCAGGTAGTAACTCCACCAGGGGTATGAAGGTGGCTGCAGTGTCCAGGTACCCGTGGACCATCAGTATTGGAGGTTTGGTGCTGTCGCCCCATGATATCACTGCATAAACAAAAAAGAATCATCAGTTCTGTGTTAATGGAGATATTTAGTATTACGGACGACGACCTCGGTGGTCCAGCGGTTTAGCACTCCGCTTTGCTGATGGCCGCAGGTTCGATTCCTCGCATGATATAAATCTTTATATTCATGATTCATGAATGTGATTGTTTCGGTCTGGGTGTTTTCTATGTATATTGCGTATGTATTTACAAATAAGTATCTATGTACATATTTCAAACAGTTGTCTAGTACCCATAACACAAGGCTCTGCTTAGCTTCAGTCTAGATGACTCTGTGTGAAATGTCTTATGTTTGTTATTGTTCTGCATTGGTCTAATATTACTTTGTGTGTATGCATAAAACAATGTTTAAGCACTTAATTTTACAGCTACAATGATACATCAAGTGTATGAATGAATTTGAACGAATGAAAGTTAATGACCGAATGTATAGAATGAAAATAAATAAACATTACGACAAATTGTAAAGACAATGAATAAAAAAATTAAAACAACCACTGCATCATATAATAATAAAGTTATATATGATTAAATTGTTGTTTTTCAATATTATTGAGTACTTTTTTTAGGTTATATTTTATGAACAAACAAATAATACAATTGTATCTATTACTTTCTGTTACAGTTAGCCAAAAACAACACTCATTGCTCTGTGCACTCTTTGATAGGCATGAAAACATTATATTTTGCCTTTATTTGGTTTCTGATTATTTCAAGGTTAGAATTATAGTAATGGAAGTCGGTAGGAATTTTATTAATTAATTCAATTATTTAATAAAAAGTACTAAAGACAATAGAGTAGAATAGATATTCGTTTATTCAAATAAACTTAATTTAAGCACTTTTGAATAATTAGTCATTATTTTCATCTACCGCTCATTCGGAAAACAATCTCATCTCAAGTCTCATCACAAGAAGAACCAGCAAAAAACTTGCGTGTTGCTCTTTTAAATAATCCTTATTACTTTACATTTCAAATTCAAACAATTCTCCTGCTTATCAAAATGTATTTCTATTTTACTGCCTTTGACCCCGTTTGACCATACTACAAACGTTCATGAAATCCAACGATTGATATTGTAATCATCAACAAACGTTGTTATTTATTAATCGGCACATATTTTCTTATTTATCTGTGTAGCTGACTCGTGTAATTTTGTCTGCGTCATTTTTCCTGTTTTTACAATATTTTACATTGCAGCTCAACTCCTACTGATCATAGCGTGATGGTATATAGCATATAGGCTTCTACGGTAAATGGGCTGTACATCACTAAAAGAATTTTTAAAATCGGACCAGTAGAAGATGAAGATTTCGCCAAACTCCAAACTGTGAGTTTGGGTTGTAGGGAAATCTTCGCTACATTAGTACAGATAATTTATACTCACTGGCCACATTTCCCCACGGCATTTCCACGAACCATTCCTTAGTCTCCTTTGTTGTCATGTTTAAAAAAAAGTCACTTGAGTTCTAATTTCAAATTCACTCTCCAACATTCACACCACAGAAACGTAATCACTCGTCATAATTAAAGCTGTATGTGAATCATAAATAAATTTTTATTTTTTTAATTTTACACATAATTAAAATATAAATAAATGAGGAATTATTTTACTTTTTAAATGTAGGGTTTTGTACGATGCTGAATAACATACAGTACGATACGATATCTTATTTACTAATACTACAATACTAACATTTCTGGTTGATTACAATAAAGTAGAATATTCCGCTATATCACCTGTAGGTATTTTACGCGCAATCGTTGCTTGCAAATGGTTGAAGGTCAAGTGTGTGTTGGTTGAACGTTTCTAGAGTTCCGTGATAATTATGTTTATTTTAACTATGTTTGTTAACTGACGGCCTCGGTGGTCTAGCGGTTTAGCACCGCCTTAATTCGATGGTCGCGGGTTCTATTCCCTGCATGGCACAATACTGTGCAGAGTCTTGGTTGAAATGTGTTGATTTAAAAACATGATATTAAAATGGTTTAATTCGATATGGTTGTTTCTATTTCTTTGTACGGTTACATGGTCGTCTATTGTCCTGAACAATATCACTGGACTTGTCTTTACGAGCACAGGTGAAAATCATCACCTGTGACTCCTGCTGCCAGAATCTCTTTTACTATGGGCTGGAAACGCATCTTACTGTGCCTACACTTAAAATATTTCTGTCAATACTAGAGACCCTTCTAAGTACCTCGATTAACGTATGATTTGAAGTCATTAGCAAAATTAGATAAAGTTGACTCTGCGTCAAGCCGCGTTACTAATAAGCCATGTAGCACACTATATAATAAACTTGTCCTTTGGCAATAGTACAGTGTACCTGTATACTACCTTCCATTAACTTAATATATGCTTTGACACCTCATCACATCATTTAACGCCTACAGTGATGAGGTGACAACCACCGCTTTTACATTACAAACAAGCGGAAGCAAATAGGTGGTATAGGCGCTACCATGGGAGTCTATTTCGTTGCTGAGTTTCTCAAACGGTTATCCGTCGACTCGTGAACAGGTGTTGAAAAAGTCATGACTGGAAACTTGTAGAATCATTTCGGATTGGTTGATTTAACTTATATGTAAGTCTGTAATAGACCAATATATGCTTATGATATTTTTAATTGATTTTTTTATAAAGAATTACGAAGAAATATTATAATGTAAATAGTACTATTAGGAGGCATTTGACAATTTGAACTATCTAATAAAATCTCTCTTATTATGTCGAGTATGAATCATTTACAGACTTCCTTCTTATTTGATATCAATGATTTATCTCAATGTCAAGTCAATGATAACTATTGATCTCATCTCAAAGTGTAAAGGTTGGAAGAGATCCACTTGTATTATTTGGTAACGTCTTAAAATATTTTAATGATAAAAAATTATGGAATATTATCATTCAATATTATTTTATAGGTCTAAGTGGATCATACGTTTAGCACTAGGTTGCTTTAAATAATATGTTGCTATAACTTTATATTTTTTAATATATTAGACATCACATGCTGTTTTACCAAGTAGATGAGGTTATATGATAAATTTAACAATATCAATAATATATTTTGAAAAATAATAAACCATTACTTCAACTTTCCAAATCATGAAGTAGTAAGTGAATAAATTTTGGTTTTGACAATATACAGTATAAAATAAGAACTTATAAATTTTGAGCGTTTTTATTAATTTATTTATATTATACATCTGAATCTTGCAATTACCAAGGAAGTTATACCTATAAATGTATAAATTCTATTACTACGCACATGTATTTATTACACTTTATTACATGTATATGTTATATAAATGCTATCTTGAATACTCTATACCTTTAAAAAAATCAGCACCAAAGTTGCTGTTCAAGATGAAACCAAGTTGATTCAACGCCAAACGATACTTAAGCA